>NC_134483.1:367288136-367348136 GCF_040206685.1 Ascaphus truei
TTTATTTGTAGAACCAGATGTTACCACTCAAGGACAAATTCACTCAAGTGACAATGAAGATGTTCCCACTCCTGGATTAACCCAGCATTCAAGTACTCCTGCTCGTGACACCTACTCAACTATTGCAGCTTCTGAAGAAAGAATCTTGGGTGAGGAAAATCGTCGCCATTCAGAAATGATGTCAGTGCTTGAAAGGATGATATCACTGCAGGAAAGGTCAATATCACAAATGTCACAAATTGAAAGAGTCATCATCCAAGTTCCTAAAGAAATCCAAAATGTAAACAGGACATTACAAGCAATAGTTGTGAATCTAAGCCAAGCAAATCAGTTGCAAATTACTGCAAGAGAACAACAATTCCACTTTACCCCATCTGAGGATGGATCTTTACATGCTGCTACTTTTTCTCCAGAGTCATCAGTTCTTCATTCCCCAGTTGTGGATGATACTGGTACAGTAGGTGCAAGTTCTGTGCAGGTCCCTGTCAATATCCAACCACTTACTGCTGCGGCAGAGTTTATTCGAGCATTTGCCCGTTCTCTGCCGCAGCAGTAGCCTGGCGCGCGCCCGAGAGTGACGGGCGCGCGCCGAAGCAGCGGAAGAGCGCCCTCCGATCGGGGCGCTCTCCCTACCGCTGCCGGGTCCGCCGGGTCCCCCGGAACCCCCTGCCGCTGTCCCGCGATCGCGGGACACCAGGGCTCCCTCGGGGAGCCCCTGGACGCGCGTGCAGGGGGCGCACGCTCCCGATGACGCGTGACCGCGCGTCTATGATGCGCGGCACGCCGAGGGGCGGCCACTAGCAAGCCGGGAGATTTCCCGGCTTGCGGTACCGACCACACTCGGATAAAGTGTGTCGGTACTGTACATCTGTTCAAAATCAGGAACGGACACCTACAAATGAGACACAAAAAAGAAAGTTAGGGCAACAATTACTACTAACCAGCTTTTGGAAAAAGATTAAAACACCAAAACAAGAAACTGCTCCAACCTCAGTCGTGCAATGTTTAGCAACTGGTTAACAACTGCCACAGGCCACACCCAGTGCCCCTGAAGTGCCACAGCCCACACCCAGTGCCCCTGAAGTGCAACAGCCCACACCCAGTGCCCCTGAAGTGCCACAGCCCACACCCAGTGCCCCTGAAGTGCAACAGCCCACACCCAGTGCCCCTGAAGTGCCACAGCCCACACCCAGTGCCCCTGAAGTGCAACAGCCCACACTTAGTGCCACTGAAGTGCAACAGCCCACACCCAGTGCCACAGAACTGCCACAGGCCAGTACAAGTCATATAGTTAAGGCCAAAGTACTTGGCAAAGGGAAAAGGCAAACACAACAGCCAACAAGCAGGCCTGTGACTCGCTCTCAAAAGGATAAACAAAAATAAATAATCACATTCACTAAATGTGTTGGTGTCCTGGTGGTGTTTACTGCAGACTATTTAATGCATAGTGAATGTATGATCATGTACAGATGCTTGCTAACATGCAAGTATGTCCTTGTACACATGAATGTTTAGAAATGCTCACTGACTGAATTAAGGCATATTTAATAACATATTAATATGTATTAATCATCAGTTGATTAATGGTACAACATTACACACTTGCCATGTTTATAGAAGCTGACATTCACTTAGCTCTTGTTCAAGATGAGATGTATGTGGGTTTGTTTGGTAATGTAGATAGTCATTTCATGCTAATATTAGTGACATACAACTTTAAGTAACTACCCATATAACAGCATACATTTTGATGTTGTGTTTTCTGTTGTCTTAACTCTGTAACACATGACTTACCTTAATCTTCTTTCATAGTTCATAATGTTGGCATGTGATCATGTATGATTTTTGGTTAGTGTTAGTGTGTATGAATATATCTGTAGTCTCTCTGTATCTCTATGGATATATGTATACACACACACACACACACACGCACGCACGCACGCACGCACGCACACACACACACACACACACACACACACACAATGTGTGTGTGTGTGTGTGTATATATATATATATATATATATATATATATATATATATATATATATATATATATATTTATCTCTGCCACTGTTGTCAGCAATCAGGCCTTGTGTTAATGAGATATAAATGTTAGGACACTTGCTAAAATTCTGGGATCAGTATGATCGAGCCCATAATTCACTCACCTGTATTTAACTTTGAATATGATTACAACAAGGCCTACTTACACACATCAATGGCTTTAGTTTTGCACTTTTATATATATATATAAATATAAACTATTAGGCACTGTAAAATTGCACTGTATTTGAGCCTGACCTGTTGTAACAATGCCTAATAAAAAACTTTATGGAAAAAAAAAAAAAAAATCCCTGATATTCTGACGCGGGGAAGAGGGCCGGCTGGCAGCTCTGGGTCAGCCTCTCTCTCCCCCCTCCCCTGCCCCCAATCGCTGCCAGGGGCTCTGACTTCCGTCCCCATGGATGCAGCCGGTGGGGTGGGGACGCGCGCGCTGGATCCAGCAGCTAACTTTGCTAGCGCGCGCATCCCCATCCCCGTCCGGCCACGTTTCCCATCGGGGAGGATGTCCACGCATGCCCCCACATACTGAATTTCCCCCCCAATGCCCCCGCAGGCCCCGCTATGTCACCCGCAGACCTTGATGTCGCCTGCAGGCCCCAGATACCTACATACCGCTGGTGAGTGGGACTCCCGGCTCCGTTTCTTGTAGCGTGTGTGTGTTCGTTCCGTTCCCTGTAGTGTGTGTGTGTGTGTCCATTCCTTGTAGTGTGTGTGTGTGTGTGTGTGTGTGTGTGTGTGTGTGTGTGTGTGTGTGTGTGTGTTAGTGAGCTGGGGCTCCAATTCCGCGGGAGGCTGCAGTGTGCCAGGTCTGATCAGGTACCGGGGGGGGTCGCTCACGCACACTCACACCATCCCCTGCAGAGCTGGGGCCGCTATTCCGGGAGGCTGCAGTGGGCCAGGCCCGAGCAGGTACCAGGGGGGACGGGACGACGACAGGGACTCACACTACCCACTGCAGAGCTGGGGCGGGAGGCTGCAGTTCGCTGGGCCCGAGCAGGTAACGGGGGGGTGGGGGGGATGACGATGGGGACTCACACTACCCACTGCAGAGCTGGGGTGGGAGGTTGCAGTGGGCCGGGCCCGAGCAGGTACCAGGGGGTGGGTGGGACGATGACGGGGACTCACACTACCCACTGCAGAGCTGGGGCAGGAGGCTGCAGTGGGCCGGGCCCGAGCAAGTACCGGGGGGTGGGGGGGACGATGACAGGGACTCACACTACCCACTGCAGAGCTGGGGTGGGAGGCTGCAGTTCGCTGGGCCCGAGCAGGTAACGGGGGGGGTGGGGGGGACGACGATGGGGACTCACACTACCCACTGCAGAGCTGGGGTGGGAGGCTTCAGTTCGCTGGGCCCGAGCAGGTAATGGGGGGGTGGGGACGACGACGATGGGGACTCACACTACCCACTGCAGAGCTGGGGTGGGAGGCTGCAGTGGGCCGGGCCTGAGCAGGTACCAGGGGGGGGGGGGGGGACGACGACAGGGACTCACACTACCCACTGGTGGACCGAACCCGGTGCCGCCAGCGCCATGTCGGGCTGCCAGGTCCCAAATCTATTCCCCCCTGCAGCAGGCGCCTCGCTCCGGTCTTGTTGCGGCCTCCCGTTTAGGCCCCGTGGGACGGTCGACGTGTAGGGGGAGTGAACGGAGGTAATGGGGGGCGGTGAACAGAGGTGGAGGTGGGGGGGGGGAACGGAGGTGGGGGGGAACAGAGATGCAAGGGGGAGACAGGCTGGACTGGGGAGAGAGCAGAGAGAGAGACAGGCTGGAGTAGGGAGAGAGACAGGGGGGGAGAGGAGAGGGACAGGCTGGGGGGGGGCTAAATGCTCACAGGCAGTCAGTCACCCACCCAGTCACCCACCCAGTCAGTCACCCACCCACCCAGTCAGTCACCCACCCAGTCAGTCAAACATCCACCCAGTCAGTCACCCAAGTCACCCACCCAGTCAGTCAGTCACCCACCCAGTCAGTCAGTCACCCACCCAGTCAGTCACCCACCCACCCAGTCACCCACCCAGTCAGTCAGTCACCCACCCAGTCAGTCACCCACCCAGTCAGTCAGTCACCCACCCACCCAGTCAGTCACCCACCCAGTCAGTCACCCACCCACCCAGTCAGTCAGTCACCCAAGTCACCCACCCAGTCAGTCACCCACCCAGTCAGTCACCCACCCAGTCAGTCACCTACCTACCCACCCAGTCACTCACCTACCCAAGTCACCCACCCACCCTGTCAGTCACCCCCACACCCCGTCAGTCATAAAGTCAGTCATACCCTCCCCACCACCCAGTCAGTCAAAAGTCAGTTATCCCACCAGTCGCCAAGTCACCCAGTCACCCCACCCAGTCAGACAGTCAGTAATCCCCACACCCCAATCACCCCACCCAGTCAACCCATCCCCCACAGTCATCCTCTCTCCATCTCTCACCCTCTCCCTCTCTCTCCCTCTCTCTCCCTCTCTCTCCCTCTCTCTCCCTCTCTCCCTGTCTCTCCCTGTCTCTCCCTGTCTCTCCCTGTCTCACCCTCTCCCTGTCTCACCCTCTCTCTGTCTCACCCTCTCTCTGTCTCACAATCTGGATCTGGATATTTTATTTACCCTGTATATCTTAACTGCCCTATACTACACCGAAATAACTTATACTGCTTTCTTTCAGATCTGACTCAAGCTTCACACAGAAGACATCGGAATCCCCGTAACCCAGAAGACAGGTAGGGAACACCTCCCCTCCAATGTATAACATTGCGGGAATGAGTTACCTGGACATTTAGGGTCTGCGGATAAGGTAAGATCGCAGGTGGGATTGCTGCTTTACATGTTGTGAAGCAGGGGCATCCAGGCACTAGTTAAGGGGTGCAGGAAACTAGTCATTCACATTTGGCTTTTTTTTCTAGATTTGACATTTATACACACACACACACACACACACACACACACACACACACACACACACACACACACACACACACACACACACACACACACACACACACACACACACACACACACACACACACACACACACACACACACACACACACACACACACACACCACGGACTAATTGTAGTATAATGTAATACAATAAATAAACTTATGTCAAAAACGAATGTTCTTACTAGGAATTTATTCAATTTATTTCATTTATAGTTTTTTTTAAATGCGGGGCTGGGGGGCGGAATTAGAGGTGGGGTTGGGGGCGGGACTAGGGGCGGGACTAGAGGCGGGGCTGGTGCGGGACTATGTGGCGAATAGATTTTTTGGTTCGGCGAGTAGATTTTTGGGTGATTTGTCAAGCACTGTATATAGATATACATATATAGATATATATCTATATATATCTATCTCTATATACATATCTACATATCTATATACATATATATATATATATACACAAGATATAGTTAATTATATATAGATAAATATATATGTTGATATATGTATATATATATAATTATATATATATATGATTATGTATATATCAAGAGAGACTAACAGAGAGAGTCAAAGAGAGAGAGAAACAGAGAGAGAAAGAGAGAGAAAGAGAGATAAACAGACAGAGAGAAAAACAGAAAAAGAGACAAACATACAGATGTGTGTGTATGGTTACATCTAGCTAAGTGTAACCAGAAATCTGTTCATCATAGCACTGTAGATAATTTCACATACATTGTTATTCTAATTCAAAGAGTCTACTTGTTTTGCACATGTTGATTGCCTAAGCCGAAAGTAAAGTTTCGATTCCTGTGAAAAGAGTATCTTACCCAAAGGATTTCAACCAATTATTGTAACAAATTTCTTGTGGGAGAAAACCTAGGCGTATAACTGCTACGTTTTATTATAACCTTGGAAGAAACCGCAAAGATAACATGTAACTATTCACACATTCAGCAGACATCCGTATGCGTTCAACTACACAACGTACACTTGAAGAGAGAAGAAATGGCAGAAGCTTCTACATTGCTCAGCCATCCACGTAAATCATACAAATTTATGATTTATGAAGCAATCGAATCAACGCCAGAGAAAAGTGCAAACGTGGCCAAAATCTATGACTTGATCCAAAAGAAATATCCATACTACCAACAACCTGACATACAACGGAATTTTAAAACTTCTGTACGATTCACTTTATCCGCAAATGAATGTTTTGAGCGTGTCCGTGATCGGCTAGATCAACGATATGGATGCTGGCATGTTGCGCCATCATTTAAACTTACCATGGAACATGGAACATATCTTCTGTTAAATAGCATATTTTTGCCTAATACCAGTGACACTGAAGCCGCACCGACTGTCGCGTCTGCTGATCTACCTGCACCCTCCATTCAGCCAGACCAGATGCAAGATGGACATAACTACTATGATATTTATCCAAACTTATATGGGCAATATCAATGTGGATGGGAAAACAACCAACAACTGTACGTACCTCCGGACGTCTTATTCGAAGAAGCCACTGCAGATCCATAGGACGCCCTCATGGAGATGTGTGTGATTCAGGATTCAATGGTTGCCTCAACCATGGATGATACTGTTGTGCCTTCTTGCAGCGAGCAGTTGCAGCCAAATCAGTTTTGACTTCTACAAGAATGATAAATACAAATTTCGTTAGGCCTTTACTCAAATTATATATGTCTACATTAATAATATACACCATTTGTTAGCCAAATGAGTGGATACAGCTTAACATTGCAGACAGGCTTACATGTACAGTAGCGTGCACAAAGACATTATTTCCTATAACAATATACTACATGACGAACCATTAGTACACATTGCTGAGGAAGTCCTAAATCCTAGATTATTATCGCTTTTAAAGTATCATTTCAACATGTTACACTAACTGTAACACACACACACACCTCATTGTTTAGCATTCAACATATAAAAACAAAGTGTCGCCCACATATGACGTGGCACCCGTGGTAATGTCTCAAGGCTTCCTTAAAAAGGTTACCGATGCAAGCCTCACCCCCAACCGATGTGCGCGCATGAAACCGTATTGGCTGTGCCCGTAGCTTATTGTTACGGTCAGTGCAGTGTGTCATGCGCGCGCGTCGGTGGGGCGGTGCGTGCACAGCGCTTGAGGCGAATGTTCATTCAGTGGGAGGGGTGTTTGCGTGCATTTCACGGTGCCTTAACATGACGTCACACGTATTTTGTTCGCTCATTGGCTGATCGTCCGTTTTTTCCGTGGGCACACGTCCGTTTACAAAGTTTAGATATGTACGTGTGTAGAAGTGAATTTGTTTTGCTTCCATATCATAACTTCCAGCCATGATATGCGTACTGCTAGCAGCACCATGGAGGGACATGTATTGAAAGCACAGCGTACACATCTTTTTGCGCATGCGCTAAGACCTATTGCACACATTCGTGACGTGCGCGCACAACAGATGTTGTGCGCTCACATTATTATGTATACAGGCACCGGAAAAAACATATCAGTAGTAATGCCAGCAACGGCATTCGAAAAATGAGACAGTTCTGTATCTGTAGTTTTATCCTTGCAGTTTAAACATATACGTTACTTATGCGTGAATATCCACAATCATATAGAGATGTGTTAAGCGTTGTCATGCTGAGACATATATAAATGTGCCATCTTTGAACATCATGTGTTTGCTGTATTTCACAGATGTCGCGGATGAATACATGGGACCAATGTATGATTTCAGATAAGCCAATCATTATATTAGATGATTGTGATGACTAGCGAACAACTATTATAATAAATATGTAACAATGCTTTCAATGATTGGTGCGCAGATTAACAATCACTACATAATGTTATCCTATTATGCAAATATTTACTATACACTTAATTAACATAATGATGTTGCTAAGCACTGAAGTTAGAACTTATATTGTTTTTTTGTTCTTTTCTACTAACATTATATGTATTGCCATGTGATATATGCAACCAACATTATCACTCAGTAAACACATTAATCTACTATATATTATAATCTCACGTGTGACTTGTCAAAGAATGTAAATGCTACATAACAACTCGTAGACATTGTATCTGAACGTACACAATAACAATAGTGAGGTGATAGAAACTGTTTAGTCGTGTGCATTTTATATTATCAACTAAGTTGTAGTGCTAACCTAACATGCATGAGCTAAGGAATGTTAGTTAAAGATCATGAAACCATGAACATTTGTGTATAAATTTTATTCACACGACTAACTATAGTTTAGTGTTATTAGTAAACGTTCAACACATACATAGCTAAGTGAGGCCGATGATAAAAGCAACATTATTATGTTGGTTTATATTATTTCACGTAGAAATACATGCATCACACAAAAACTACAACACACACACACACACTGTTGCTGAAATGTGTGCGTATGCAAATGTCCACTTCATTTATGTTCATATGTTGACATTAGTTATAAAGGATCATGATCATTATGAATAACTAACGTGAATGAAATAAAAATTATATTAACAACATTGTCATTGTGTTGAATGAATTAGGAAAAGTTGAGAATCCAAAGAACTATACTTTGGAATGGTGTTAACATTTTGACACATGTTACATGTACGTCAAATCAACACACATCTTTCACTTATACATACACATGTGACAATGTAGTAATCAACATGAAGATGAAGTGATACAACAACTAATCACATACATTGCAATGTTAATGATGTTTAAAACATTGGGGTCTTTTCATACAACATGCATTGAGTGTTAACATCGCTCATGTGCATCAGTGGATGTTCTCCTCCCATAATCAATAGCTGAGCAGGTTTTATCCCCTTATCTCCCCCCACCCCTATTTTCCATGAATGGATGTTTTTACGTTTGCTAAATTACATGTTATGTAAAGTCCCTAATGATTGTAAAACACACTGCACAATAACCACCAAGTGTAGCTAAATGCACGTACACAATACAGAAACGACATGTTTCAATTGTCACATCTTTATCATTACGTTCTGTTTATACATGCTGTAACTATACCTGTATCAAGGTTTGCACATCTTATGACAGATGTGAATTGAAATACATACCATGAGCAGTCATTGAAGTGATATACCTTGAAAAAGAAAACATGAATGAATATAAATCATTGTCATGACATGTTCATTAAGGTAGGCAACACACAGAATTGACAATTTTGTGTGTGATATGAAACAACATATAGATTACGTCAAATATGATCTGAAATACACAATAGTGTACACATCATTGTGACTCACATGTCACACTGCAAAAGAAACATTGTATTTAACCATACTGCACTAGCTATTGACTATCGACATAGTAGGTTTATTGTGTATGCATAACCAAAAAGAGCATGTACATAAAATATAGATTTAGTACACATTATTTCTTCACGTACACACAACACCTTTTATTGGTAAGAAGTATAATACAACCTGTTGATGAATGACATACCGGTGCCACATGTAATTGTCCACACAGCAGAGAAGAGAAAGGTGTGTGAACCATATTCATCTGTTTCCTAAGTGAATGGAATTTGGACAAATGTATTTATCATAACAAATAATGAATACATCTATGTAGTACTATGAACATATATGTATTTGCTTACATGAAAAAAATGTGTTTATGACATTCAGACGTGTCTCAACACCACTGGCTGTTTGGTCAGTGTCAGCTGGTAAATTGACGGGATGCTCCTCCTCCAAACCCTGACGTATGTCTGTTTGTACATTATTGCGGAGTGCCACATTGTGCAAAATGCAACATGTAATTATAATATCAGACACTTTAGCAGGCTTATATTGAAGTGCCCCACCAGTTCTATCGAGACACCTAAATCTTGTCTTGAGAAGCCCAAATGTCCTCTCTATGACGGATCGCGTAGATATATGGGCAACATTGTACCTCTCCTCTGCTTCACATTGAGGGTTTGCCACAGGGGTCAACAGCCACGGCCTAATTCCGTATCCTGAGTCACTTATAATCCATCGTGCAGAAATATGAAACAATTTGTGTTAACATTATTACATGCAACATTTCCTAGAAAACCAAGAGTTGTTTGTTAACACATCATAATATGTACTCACCCACCAGCCAACCAGGTCCAAAATAGCCTTCTTCGAAAAGCATGGAAGACTGATGAGTTTCTCAGGATAGAGGAATTGTGACTGGAGCCAGGAAATTTGGCTACCACATGCATAAATCTTCATCGTGGCATCGCATACCACCTGTACATTCAGGGAATGGTAGTGCTTACGGTTGCGGTAAGCATGCTCACTCTGACTAGGCGGGATCAAAGCAACATGGGTGCAATCGATTGCACCCATCACACATGGTATCCCGGCTATGGTATAAAAGCCATTCCTGACTTCCAGCCACTCTGTGTGCTCTGTAGGAAAATGAATATAATTCCTAGCGCATTGAGTGAACATAGAAACTGGGTAAAGGCCCGCGAGAATGTAGATTGCGAGACCCCGCCCACTATGCCCACAGTTGTCTGGAATGACGCGGAAGCAAGATAATGTAATGAGCACAGCATTTCAACAAGCCCAGGGACTGCACGACCTCTGGCAGTCACAAAATCTAAATCTCCCCATATCTCTTCATAAAGAGCTAAGATTGCTGCTGAACTCAAATGATAGCAACTTACAATCTCCTCCTCACTCATCCCATCTAACAGGGTTCTCTCCCTGTACAAACGAGGACGAGGCAAAACTTCTCTCCTCTCTCTTCTCCTCTCATCTCCTTGCCCTCTCCCTCTCCCTCGACCTCTCCCTCTCCTGTCTGCGTGCCTGTCCCTGTCACTGTCCTTGCCACTGTCCCTGCCTCTGTCCCTTCCTTGGCCTGTGACATCTTCTCCATCAGCAAGCCTCTCGTCCAATAGAATCTTCCTCCGTCTCATAAACATTCGCATCATTTTCAGGTCTGTAGCTGTGAATGCGCAGGTACTTACCCTCCTTTAAATACCTATGTGATGATGTCAGGTGACTTGCTGAAGTGCAAGGTATTACATTAACATATCCAAGTTGTTCACTCCCAACGTGTATCCAGTAGCAATTAAAAGGATTATTTAAGTGTGTTCATCAGGCAATCATGATATTTTTAGAATGATGTAATGTTAAGCTTTGTACAAGCATTTATTGTCAAGTATTTCTGGAATGTGTAATGCATGTACCACTTCTGAACGCAACACTCAGTCATCTAATTAGGATACCACCATGACATTGACGTTGAGAAACTACGTTGCAACACGTGTAATTTGGCATGTTATTGTCACCTGTTCACATGAAGTAATTGTAAATTGCATATGCATAATTTAATGCCATCAGGATAGTTGCTATTGATTCAGTTTCAATCGTGTAAAAATGAGTAACTATTATAGATGTGTGTATAAGTTAGCATGAAGTGATTCTAATGCATCGTGTACAATGTAAACATGCAATGTTATTGAGTGTCCAATTGTTGACGTCATCAAAAGAGGGAGGTCACAAAGTACATGTAAACATGAAAACAAACAGCTACATTTACGTTTGATCATGCGTTACACATTACAAGCATTGTAAAATCTATAGCAACATTACTATACGCTGGATCTGTTAGATGTGTTAAATGTGTTACATCATATAATAAATTGAAGCACACTTAAGTAACATGTTTGATATGATGTGACCTGTTCCTTTAAGAGTTGAGTATAAGATTTTCCCTTGACACATCATAACATTAAGAGTAATGTGACACGCAAATCATCATAACATTGAAAAGTACAATGTTATGCAAATAATAAACGTAAGGGGTGACACGATGAAGCGAATGACCTCGACACTGTAATGCCAAGCACATTTTTATTATGAGCAATAGAACGTAAATAGTCCTATAATGTTATAAGTCCCCGCTCAATTGACTCCATTGATGTAGAGATGAGGTTTTTTTTATAAGTGCCGTCCTGGCAACCTTGCCGATCCTTTTCCCCTCCAACTTGCCAACTTTAGTTGGCGGGACTAATTGCCGATGAAATTTCCATTTCTGAGTGCCGATCAGCACCGATAAGCTGATCGGGGCTACTTGAATACAGACGATTTCAAAAAGTGCCGAAAAGTGCCGATAAGTGGGTTATCGGCAGCAGCATACCGATAAATGTTTATAGGCAAGAAAAACTGCCAATTTTGAGCACTTATCGGCGCTTACTGAATCTCAAATCCAATTTTGGCGGGAAAATGCCGATAAAAGCCTTATCGGCGCTTACTGCATGAGGCCCTATGTTGGGTAAAAAAGGGACAAAATCCCTCCATTAAAGTGTATAGTGTAAAGGATATTTTATACTTTAAAACTCACCTTCCTCATGTCTGATACTTTGGCAATGCCTGTTGGAACAATCTTGAGAATACACCAGAATAAACTAGTCTTCTGAATAAATCCACAGTTCTTACCAAAGTTCCCTCTCAATCAAGATTTAGTACTTTCTTCTTTTTGTCCTTTGTCATAGTCACCTTAAGAACACATATTACATTATCTGGATTTAGTAAGAATTATAATATTATACTTATTTTAGAACAGGATGTTTCAAAAGATAATACATACTTTTTCATCATTCAGAATAAAAGAAAAAGGACTTACCAGCAGCAAATCAAACAGTATCATACCCAAGTGAATAGAGTCCTGTAAAATAATGGTCTATGAGGAAAGCGGAGTCAAGGTGCCATACATTTGGAAGCCCTTTTGATTAATGACATGGCAACACCATGGGCAGAAGCAGCTCAGGCTCTTCTTCAGAAAAGCGTCCGGATTGAACTACAGTATTTGCATTATCATGTGGACTTTTGCAATTTAGCAGAAGTAAGCTTTGGACATATGTAGTATTACAAGCAAGAGGTCTATAAAACAAAAATGAAAAAGCACTATCCATACACAGAGATGACTTGATTTTGTATGACAACTGATTTTGTATCTCATTTCTGCCATGATGCACAAAAGTAGATCAGAAGAACTTGCTTAAATACAGTATTTCTTTATTTTTAAAACAGATCTATATCAGAGTTTCATAAATATTAGTCTACACATATGTATTCCTTCTGTGAAACCATAGACAATTCTCTTTTTACCTTTGTGTTCATCCCAAGCAGTTTTGAATTCCCTTACTGTATCAATCTCCACTTCCACTGGGGGGCATTTCCATGAATCAATCACACTTGTTTTGGAAGAAATACTTCCTTACATTTGTAAGAAAGAAATACATTTGTAAGAAATACTTTCTTAGATTTCCCCTGAGTCTCCTGCCCTCTAGCAGACCTTTCGTTCAAACAGTTCTCTTTCTCTCTAAAATTTTCTTCCCTCCTGTACCATGACATATTTGAAAGTTTAATTTATTTCCTTCCTAGTTCCAAGATGTACATATTGATGTATATTCAAAAGTTTTATGTTGTAGACCATGTATCATGTTAGTAGCTCTTCTTTGCACATTGGACATAAACTCCAAATTAGTTATGTCCTTTTTGTGGCATGACCTAGAACACAATAAAGTAGTCAAGGTAAAGTCCTCTCAATTATATATACAGTTATATTACTGTACCGCCAAAGATGTACAAAACATTTGCACAAGTTTGCAAAATGTTTTACATTTTTTACTTTTACTGTCATAAAAATGTAATAAAGTTATCAATATTTACAAACATTCACCCACATTTATCAGTTGATTATGAACCTAAAATTCTCATGAAAAAGTACCCTCTTCATCAAATTCACTTGAAATTATTTTGCTGCATATAGTGTACTATAAATTGAGTACAGACACAAAGCAATGCACCATTTGGCTATTGAAGTTCAAGTTCGTACTGTGATACGGGTGATCCATAGATGGGAATTGGGTGTCTACTGACCTAAGGCAAACTATTTTGTGCTTCCATTTATGCTTATATTTGCCATGCTAAACCACAATTTCCCCCAATCTGTCATTATATAAATCCCAGCATCAATATATACGTAGAGTAAAGAATTGCATGTAGCACGAGTGTTCACGATACAGTTCCCACCTCAGCAGTCAGTGGATATGGGTATTCCCTTTTGGATTTTTCCGGACTTTTCATTTAAAAGCCGATCTGCACATAAAAATCTGACGTCATTTTGTACCAACTTAAATTCACACGGATTATTTAAAATCCATCCACAAGGCTTGGTTTCCCAGATTTGAAATAATCCGAAGTTAGATTTAACATAAATCCAGTTCCTGAACTGTGTTTTTATAAAATCCAAGTTTGGATTGCAAAAAAAAAAAGATTAATTCAGTGTAGTATTAACAAAGAAACCTGATGACGGATTAATCTGCCACCAAAAATCATGCACAACAATGTTGGTGATGGAAAGCAGTGAGAGGGTGTATTGAACTGTTCTGGATTGGAGCGACAGATGGAGAGTAAGGCTAAGTCCACGCTACAGCTGAGCTCGCTCATGCTTGAGAGCGGTGATGTCACCAGCTCTCCAAGCATGAGCAATCATTGTCCTGCAACATTTTTAGAGCAGGAGCGGGGGGTGTGAATATTATGTGAGGGGGCGTGTCATTGGCTGGATTGGGGCTGTCTGTGTCTGTATGTGTTTCTGTGTGTGTATGTGTGTGTGTGTCTGTCTCTCTCACGGTGTCTTGGTGTGTGTGTGTCTCCATTTTCTCTCTACCCCTTTCATTCCCCTCTCTCCCGACCCCCCCCTCTCCCCCTCCCCGCAACTCTCTCCCCCCATTGCTCTCTTTCTCTCCTCCCATTGCTCTCTCTCTCTCCTACCAAATTGCTTTCTATCTCCTCTTCCATTGCTCTCTCCCCCCCCTGCGCTCTCTCTACCCCGCCCTTCCCCTGCACTCACTCTCACCCACCCTGCGTTCTCTCTCGACAATCCCCCCTCTCTCTCCCAGCCATCCACCCTCTCTCCCCTGACCCACCCCCTTTCTCTCCCAACCCTATCCCCACTCTCCCCCACTTGCTTTATCTCCTCCCCTTGCTTTCTCTCCCCCTTGCTTTCTCTCCCCACTTCTTTCTCTCCCCTCTCTCTCACCCTTCCCCTCCCTCTCTCCCTTCACCCCCTCTCTCTATCTCTCTCTCTCCCTTCTCCCCACTCTCTCTCCCTTCTCCCCCTCTTTCTCCCGACCCTCCACCCTCTCTCCCAACCCTCTCCCTCTCTCCCTGACCCTCCCTCCTCTCCCCTTGCTTTCTCTCCCCCTTGCTTTCTCTCCCCCCTTTGATTTCTCTCCACCTTGCTTTCTTTCCACTCTCGCTCACCCTTCCCCCTCTCTCTCTCCCTTCTCTCACCTCTCTCTCCCTTTTCCCCCTTTATCTCTCTCCCATCCCCCTCTCTCACCACTCCATTTGCCCCCCCACCACACCACTCTGTTTGCCCCCCCACCACACCACTCCATTTGCCCCCCCACCACACCACTCAGTTTGCCACCCCAGCACACCATTCCATTTGCCCCCTCACCACATTACTCTGTTTGCCCCCACCACACCACTCTGTTTGCCCCCCCCCCACCACTCCATTTGTCCCCCCCACCACACCACTCCGTTTGCCCCCCCACCACACAGAACCACTCACTCCATTTCACCCCCACCACACAGCACCACTCCGTTTGCACCCACCACCACACAGCACCACTCCGTTTTCTCCCCACCACACAGCACCACTCCGTTTGCCCCCCCCCCCCACACAGCACCACTCTATTTCCCCCACCACCACACAGCACCACTCTGTTTGCCCCCCCTTCCACTTTTCTCTGCTAAGTTCAGTGTTTGTGTTTTGTGTGTGACAGGGCATTAGAACACGCCCTCTCTTCCCATTGGTCAGAGCAGGGTCATGTGACCCTGCTCTGAGCTTGAAAGTATATCTCCCTTGTCTCCCCAAGCACAACGCTTGGGAGAGCATGTGTGCACGCACATGAGCACACGCACACAGCGGGAGAATGGAAGCTGCAATGCACATTGATTAAGGTAAGGGCGCTAAGCGCAAAGCGCTAAGCGCGGACCTTTCCAGCAGGGACTCAGCCTTACAGAGGGAAAGAGACACATAGACACACAGAAACCCAGTAATTTGGTTCCATCTTTTTCTCAGTATTTTGTTTTAATATTGTTTTCTGTTTGTTTAAAATGTTGTTACATCTTATTTTAAGTTTTGATTTGTTACTATGAGTCATGTCAGCCAGGGCAGGAAGGGCTGTGTACATGCCCCTACTGTGAGACTGAGGAGATATACTTTTCAGGCTCAGTTGGCAGTGTTAGTGGCGGAGCCACAGCAGTGGTACCAATGAATTGTCTTGATCTTAACAGATGCCGGAGCAGCCGTATTACTGTGGCAACTTCACCCCCAGTTGTGAGCGTTGTGGCGGTTCAGCCTGTGTTATACTGGTTAAACTGCTTTAGTGGCGTAGAAAACCAGTGGTTTTGGGTTGTAGTGCTATTGGGTTTGATACCAGTACACCATTCATGTCGATAGTGCCTTTGGCTTATCAACTCTATATAGTTGGTATAGAGATCCTTTTAGGAAGTGTGTGATGGGACTCATGTAAATATACTTTACATACATTAGTATACAGTATCTCCATAAAAAATGGCAGGTTTTCCTTTTTGAGTCTGATCCGTGGAATTCCATGGATCAAAAGAACTGGCCATATTGCTTCGGACTCAAATTTTAAAAACAAATTGGTTGACATGTTTCCAGTTGACTAGCCATGGCTTATTGAGCATCACTGAGGTGCATCCACTGTGGATCATGCCTGGGGGATGAATGGTCTCTTGCAACATTTGCAGAACAAGCATTGGGTTGTTTGTGACAGGCAGCAGCATTGGCACACTGCATTAGCTGCCTCCAGACTTGATGATTTGGCTCTCAGTCATCCTGAAAGAGCCACCACTACCCACTGACGGAGACATCCATAAACCCACTCCTTCTCCTCCAAGGAATATCAGACAGGATGGGATACTGTCAGGGTCGCCTAGACTTCCTGCCTAGCCATAGCTTCCTTGTCCACTGGGTGTGCTGCTGCCTTCTGTTGGCTCTGGGTTCCTCTGTCTGTCTGTCTTCTTGTTGCTCATGTCTCTGTCCTTTATAGCTTCTGCTTCCTGTCTGTTTCCTTTGCCTTTGCTTGAAGTCAGACTCCTATGCACATGCCTCTGATCCTGATCTGTTTCTGTACCTGTACCTGTATTATAGAAGTCTGTTCGCAGTAAAGCCCTTGCTGGTAATCTGGCTTGTCCCTGTTTGTTCCTGTTCTCAGTCCCTGCCCCAAGACCTGTCCTTGCTCCCCTGTCCTGTTCCAGTCTCCTCGTTACCGACCTCTGCTTGTTACCTGACTTCGCTACCTGCCGCCTGCCTCGGACCTCTGCTTGTTTCCTGACTTCGCTACCCGCCACAGGAGTCCCCCGTGACAGATACATGGTACATCCCTGCTATTAGAAATTACTCTGTTGCTTCTCCACCCATCTCCCAGCTTGTGAAACCTGCTCCTTCCAAACATTCTTCACCCCAGAGAAAACAGTGCAAGGGAATGACAGCGAGACCTACAGTAATAGGCTTCAGTTGTGCCTCCTCAATTATGGGGTGATAGAGATCCTTCGTCCTCTCCGTGTTCCCTCAGTCCCAATTTAAAATAAAAAAAAAACAATTTTTGTCAGGCTTAGTTATTCTTACTGTCACTTCTTGACCTCATCCTTTTCTGTCGAAATCTGTAACTATACAGAACAGAGAATTATTTTGACAATCAATACTTTGATGTGTACTAGCTTTTGAACTGATTACATCTTAGGCTTTTTGAAAGTTTAGGGTTTTGTTGTGGTGCATCATCATTGATTTTTTCTTGATAGTGTAGAATGTTACACAACCCCTTAATATCTGAGTTGAGTTATCTTATATCTCATTTTTCAAACAATCAAATCCACAAGCTATTTATTTCTGCTGCTTCCTACATGGCCTTGTTCCTCTGACATGAAACATTGCTGCTATTGCTCTTCTGCAGTCTCGCTGTTACTGAGTCTACCCTCCTCAGTCCTTTTTGTTTTGTTTTCATAGTTTGAGTTATTTAAATATTTTAAAATAATAAAATAGAAATAAACATTAAGTGATTTTTTAAAACAAATGAATAACAAAAAAATTGTTTTCAAATCATAGTTTTAAAAAAATACAACTAAGCCTGTTTCAAAAAGTGAATTAAATAACAATGTTTGTGATGTTAATCAGGGATAAAAGTACTTCATTCAAGGGCGTCTGCATTACTAATGGTCTTTGATTCCAATCACATCAATCATAGACACAGACATTTACATTTTAATTCTCCAAAATGGGGCATGCATATTGGATAATAATGAATTAAAAAGGACAAGGAACCAGGAAGTGGGAGGACAGCGCTAACTGAAACTATGCTCAGCCAAAGTGCAAGCTGAGCATATATAGGTGAGCATGACCAATGAGAGACGGGGGAAGAGTGGAGGCGTGGCCTCAGCAGAGGCAAGGATATGAGGTGACACACAGGAGACAGGTGGGCAAGACAAAGATAATTGACACGCAGCTTGGGACAGTACACACGCGACACGTGTGCACGCCGCATGACGCTGATGCATGCCACAAGCGTGGGGCGGAGCCAGACTCCGCGATGTCCACAAAGCATGAGCGCGCGCATGCTATAAGGACAGCGGAGTTGCGCGAGATGTCAGGTAAGGAGAGAATGCGCCGTGGGGGATGCGCTCCCCGATTCCTTACAGTACCTCCCCCTATAAAGAGCGGCCTCAGGACGACTCCAATATGGTTTAAGAGGGTACTTTGCGTGAAACCGCTTAATGAGGTTGGGAGCATCTATTTGGTGATGAGGTATCCAAGATCTTTCTTCTGGACCAAATCCCTTCCAATGCACCCCTGAGGAAAGTCCCATTCTGTAGGACCGAAACGTTGGGTTTCTGGATGTATTTTTGCTTTCACTAATACACTTTGATTTTCAACATTGAGTGCTGTCTCTTGTTTACCAATCCTTGGAACGGTAACGTATAACTATATATATATATATATATATATATATATATATATATATATATATATATATAAATATATATATATATATATATACAGCACCGACAAAGTTTATTGCAGCAAATGCCGCCGGTTCACCGGGATTTACTCCGGCTGGTGCTGAGGAAAGTCAGCACATCAGCCGCATCCAGCCGCGTCCCCTCCTTTCCCCCCCCCTCCAATCCGCGCGCAATTTACATACCTTCCCGACCCCCTAGCTCTGCCTGCTGTGCCCCTCTGCTTCCCCGCTCCCCCGCTTACCTCACTTCAAACCTTCAGGGGAGTCGGGGAAGCCGGGGAAGCCGGGCGCTCACGTGACTGTGACGTCACCGACGTCACGCGAACGAGCCGCTTGTCAACGCTACTCCACGCTGCCGCCACGCATCCTGCCGGGCGGTTTTTGCTGCAATAAACTTTGTCGGTGCTGTATATATATATAAATATTGATCTCCACATTTTAAATTCCATTTTATCCCTATTCTTATTTTTATGAATCTTTTACATCTTTGTAATGGCCTCTGTCCCATTATCACCTACCTGTTAGGAAGATTATTTTGTTCTTTGTATGGTTTCTTTCCCCCCATCTCTCTCCCCCTTTCCTCCATCCCCCCTCCCCCTTTCCCTGTTTGTTTGTACCCTTTTCTGACCCAGGTATACACACTAGTATATTCAAAATACTGATGTACTGCTTAGTTATATGTGGTGTTATACTGTAACTTTGCAGGATTATATTTATGTCATCTGCAGTATACAGTCCCAATGTTTTTAATGTATACATGCATATTGGTGTATTAGTTTCTGCACATATGCTTTATTTATTGGTTGTGGTTTGTTTACACTTTTAGGGTGATTTGGTGAGTGTCTCACTCCTCCCTGCCCAGGCAGTGATCCCGTGGTGACGGATTACATCTTTGTCCAGCCCTGTGAGTTATGTCCTGCTTGACACACGCCCCCCCCCCTGATGGCTGACGTCTTCGCGCTATGCCGTGCTGACGTCATCGTGGGGGTGTCGCCATCTTGGGAGAGAGGTGGAGCTGTGGCTGTGGTCTTTCAGGGCAGCTCCATGCTGTACTGCCAGGGATTCAGACCTGGATGTCTGACGTCGCCACGGGGCGCCACACGGACACCCTGACGTCATCACGTGGGCGCCAGCATCGTGGTCAAGCGTCTGCACAGGGAGGGGTGAGTATTAGGTGGGTGATATATATTTTGACTGTTTTCCAGTGTTTGGTAGCTTTCACCTTGAGAAAGGCCGTATTAGACTGCCGAAACGTTGGTCTCTATGGCATATTAAATCTCCATGTGATTAAGACCGTGTGCCTGCTTCTTCATTGTACTGGAATACTTTGGGACTTCAGGAGCTCCCCAAGGCCAGCTCACCGGCAGCTAAGTACCCCACCTCTATTACTATTACTTCAGAGTGCGTGTCTCATCCTCTATCCATCTAGCCTCAGCCACAAGATTCAAAGAATCGGGCAACTAACATACCAGTGGTGCAGGTGTCCTAGGTAAGGTCACAGGGTGAATGAGCCCAGAGATAAGAACAAGAAAAACAGGCTATACCTGTATCAGAAAAACCTACCGGACCCCTACAAGCTCATATTGAACCCCAAAAATAACCACAACATATATATAAGCATATAAGTGTCATAGAGGAGTGCTACTGAGCATGGCAATATATATTTAAAACCAGAGATAGAACATGAAACACAGACAGAGCTCAGTGCACATCCAGTGAAACTTATACACAGTACAGTGCGTAAATATATATGTATCGATATCTATTCAATAAAATGGTATTTTAGTTTAACATTTTGGCCAAAGTGTTGTAAGCCCCTGAGCCACTACACGGCAGACCACATCTCAAGGGTACCTAACACTAATATAAATTCTTGATAACCTGTGCATTACCAGGAAGAATGATTTATAATAAATCTGTCAAAATTAGTTGCATAGTTCTAAGTCTGATTGAAGCTCTTATTAACTTGTACATTACCAGGAAAAGCACTCTGTATTAGATTTGCCACAATCAAACTGCAAGCAAGCAAGTTCCCCTGAGAGTAGGAGATGCAATGGAGTGAGCTTTTAACCATTTCAATGTGGGAGGGGGTGAGCTTCAATTAGGTACAGTAGGAGGAAGCCACCCTCCAATCAGCTAAGACCAGCTGAACAAGAATTGTAAAACATACAGGACACCTACAAGCTGATATTGAACCCCCAAAATAACCACAACATATATAAAAGCATATAAGTGTCACAGAGGAGTGCTACTGAGTTCAAAAGTAACAGTTTAGATCCAGCACCTTATTCATGCCCGTTGGGTCATAGTCTCAAGGCGCATAATCCACTGTGTCTCTCTTTGAAGAAGCAGTCTCTGCATATTTCCACCATGGTGTTTCCTCCTTACCACGTCGTTTACCTGATATCTCAACTGGCTGGCATTAACCCAGCTTGTGTGAAATGATGGTCGACAGGAGCATCAGGGTGACATTTACGTATGGCAGCCTGTAACAGGGGACTTATCCCTGTTCACAAATGTGCCTCTAATCCAGCAGTGTGGTGGTTAACTGCTGGTAGGCAATTAACTAACACCACCTGCCTGATTGCTTAGAAAACCCTGTCTTTTGAGACAGGATGTGAGACTCCTTAGCTCACACCTGAGCTGAACTTTGGAGAAAGAGCAGAGATCCCTTAGTCCACAATTGGGCTGAACCAAGGAAGGGCAGATGTCTTGAGCGACAAGCTGACCACAAGACAAAAGGGACAAGATTCTAAACTTGGAGCCTGACATTTTCTGTGCACACAAGGGTGCGGTTCCAGGAGAGCAGAGAAGCTTCCCCTACAGCAGCCCAGCTAACAGATAAGACTTTTTCGTATAAGACTATTACTGCACCGACACACTTTATTCGAGCAAATACCCAGTATGTACCTGGCAGATACCTGGAATGCGCCGCTCCTCACCTCTGACAAGCCCCGTTGTGTTTGCCTTCCCAGCCTGGGTTCATGCCTGGCTGACGGGCGGCTGATCTGTTAAATGATAATGATTAGGATTTAATAGGCTGCAATGCTTCGCGTGTCTACCAGATTGCATAAATTCATGAATTGTAATGCAGTATATATATATATACTGTGCAGTATTGCAGCCAGGGGGAATAAAATGCTTCAATCCCTGCCTGGAAAATACCTCAATGCACTCGGGCAGAAAACAGTCACAAACCTCAATACACCCGGGTATACCCGAATTCGTGGGACTAGCCGAGCTCGAATAAAGTGTGTCGCCAGTGTATCTATGTCTGTGTATTGATAAATGTCTCCATGATTTGGGGCTGGTAAATAGCTTAGCTAACCAACCCAGTCAGAGAGGGCTGAGCTACATGTATAGATAGTCTCCGAAGCAGAGATAGGGGTTTTTGGTTAGCTCACTATTTCGCTTATGTTGATTTTTTTTTGCCGTTTAAAGCGACAGGCACAATAAAGCCTTGTTATAATTTCACCTTACAAAAGTCTCCATTGTGTACCTCTGCACATGTCCTCCTACACAGCCTTATGCTGTCTAATCCTCTCCTTTACCAATTGCGTCGTCTCACCCACGTATCCCAGGCCACATGGACATTTTATGAATTACACTAGATATTTTGATAGGCAGGTATAGAAATTCGTAATGTTATATTCTTATCCAGTGTGCGGATGTTGGAACGTAGATCCTTCCTGCATGGAGTTGCATTGGCTACAACATTAGCACCTAAAATAGCCTAATCTTTGTGTACCAAGACATGTCTGTTTAGACTCTGTCCCACCCAAATCTGCTTTGACTAATTGGTCACGCAGGTTTCTACCCCTTTTAGAAGAAAAGAAATGTATATGTGCAAAGATGGCAGGTAGACGAGGGTTACTCTGTAAAAGTGGAAAGGGACGTAGAATGATATGTTTAATATGTTCACTAAGGGTACTGAAAGACGACACAAACTTTATGGAGAATGGTTTATGAGCTTTAGTGTCCCTGGATGCCTGTAACGGACATGCTCGCCACAAACTGGGACCAGACCGCGGGGCCGAGGTGGGATATACATACACCGACCTTAGGCCACAAAGCCGAGTCCGGAGTGCGGATTCCGTGGGTCAGGATTGGAGAAGGCAGGGTAATCCATAGACAAGCCGGGGTCAGGGTTGGAAAAGGCAGGCTAACGTTATCCAGGCTGGGGTCCAGGCAGAAGGCACGGGAGCGATGGTCAGGGATACAAGCAGGCTTCGGCAATAGAAAAACGGCTGCGTAGTGCTTCAGCGTATAAGCTACAGCGTAGGAATGGCCTCTGCGTGAAGAGCGGGAGCAGCCCATGATGAAAGCCTCTGCAAAGGGAATATGCAGACAGGCCTCAGGAACAATGATTCAAGCCTCTTCACGAGGAATAGACAGACAGGTAGCAGAACAAGGATGCAGGCCTCTGAACGAGGAAAAGCAGACAGGCAATAGGAACACAACGATGCAGACCTCTGCACGAGGAATAGCAGACAGGCAAACGAAACACCGATGCAGGCCTCTGCATGAGAAATAGCAGATAGGCAACTGAAACAAAGAAGAAAGTGCTGGGGATTCCAGTGCTTTAGCACGGGAAAACAGGAACAGCTAAGGCAAGGTGTTTGAGGCACTGTTACATCCAAGTGGAGCTTGGTTTATGATCAGCAATGAGGAAGCGGTAGAGCCAAGTATAATAAGGAAAGGGAGCCAATCAAAGGACAGAGGTGTGAGGGAATTCCTTCAATGGCGGAGCACAGAGACAGAACTGCACAGGAGGCATGCAGGCTGCAGTGATTACAAGCGCAGATGATAATGATTGTCAGTTCAAGGAGAAGTCTGTCTGAGAGTCTGAGTCTGCAAGAGTTAGTTCCAGCCAAACCCAGCAGTGGATTCCTTACAACGTCCGTGAGAGGAGACTATTGAATGATGGAATTTCTGCTTTGGTGCTGTTGCAGGGTACATGCAACCACACACGTGGGTTCTCCTGATAAGGCTTCTTTATTGAGCCTTAAAAACATACAGCACACAAAACAAAATAGCTTCTCTTCAGCAGACAAAAACAAAATAGCTTCTCTTCAGCATAGAAAACAAGACAGCTTCTCTTCGGCATGCAGGACCCAGACAGTTCATCAAACAGGTACTTTGAACAACAGACCTCATAGCAGTAATCTCTTCAGTATTTCAGTCATGTCTCCTGACCAGCTAGCTTGCATGTGTGTACAGCCTGGTGGTTTTAAAACACCTTGATTATGCAGCTGGGGTCAGACTAATTAAGCAGCCCTTCTCAACTGAAACTTAACCTCATCACTGCTGCACTGCAAGTCTAAACATAGGTCTGCCAGGTATATGGCTGGTGACGTTCATTCACCCTGTCACATTCCTCCCCTGTTAGTGTTTAGCTGGGGCCACACACGGCTGAAGCCGACCATTCACTCCTTCTCTAGAAAAGAAGTCAGCATTTGCATTTTCTTTTCCAGGCCTGTGCTGAATCTCAAATGAGAAGGGTTGGATGGCCATATACCACCTGGTCAATCTAGCATTGGAGTCCTTCATACTATTTAACCACTTCAATGGAGCATGGTCCGTCACCAGAGTAAAATGGAGTCCTGCCAGGTAATGCCTCAAAGCCTCGATTGCCTACTTTACTGCGAGGCACTCCTTCTCAATCACTGAGTAGTTTTTTTCCCTCTGGAACAATTTCCTACTCAGAAAAAGGATGGATGTCCACTCCCTCAAACTGTTGTGACAACACTGCCCTTAGCCCTATCTGGGCTTCTAAGGACTGGACCCTCTGATAGACGACCTTTTTATGTCCTCAAAGGCTCTCTGACACTTCCTTGATAATACCACTTGTGTAGGGGCACACTTTTTTGTGAGGTTCGTTAATGGGGTGGCAACTTCCGAGTAGTTGGGGATGAATCGCCGATAGTACCCTGCTAAACCCAGCAGAGGGCGTATCTGCGTTTTTGTTTGGGAGGTCGGAACTTCTTTCAGGGCAACTACCTTGTCGGCTAGTGGCCTTACTTTTCCACCTCCCACTGCATACCCTACGTATTTGGTTTCCGCCTTACCTTACATTTCTTAAGGCTGGCTGTGAGCCTTACCTCTCTTAGAGATTTGAGGACCGCTTTCAGCCTATTTAGATGGGCCCGCCAGTGTTTACTATAAATGACAATGTCATCTAGGTAGGCTGCGACATAAGCCCATAAGCCCTATGGGGTCTCAGCACTTTATCCATGAGTCTCTGAAATGTGGCTGGGGCTCCATGCAGTCCAAATGGCATTGTCACAAACTGGTATAAACCCATGGGAGTGGCAAAGGTTGTTTTGCACTTGGACTTTTCCTCTAAAGGTATTTGCCAATATCCTTTTGTTAAGTCCAGCGTGGATGTATATTCCACGTTACCAAGGGCGTCAATTAACTCGTCCACCCTTGGCATCTGATATGCGTCAAACTTGGATACCGTACTGACCTTTCGGAGGTCCACACAAAATCTTACCTTCCCATCGGGTTTAGGGACCATAACTAGTCGGCTATACCACTCACTGCATGATTCCTCAATCACTCATAAGTGTAACATTTCTTGTACCTCCTTCTCTACCAGGGCCCTACGACTTTCAGGCAACCTACTGTATAAGGACGGGAACGTACTTTTACCCCAGGTGCTGTCTCGATCACATGTGAAATTAAATTCGTTTGCCCTGGCAAATCAGAAAAAACATCATGGAATTGTGTAATTATTTCTAACAATTCCCCTTTTTGTTCAGAGGACAACTGTCTACCCATTGGGATTTTATCGTCACCCACGATGTTCTCCCGTGGGGGCAGAGGACCCAATTCCGTTTCCTCCTCCACCGGGTGGCTGCATCTTCCAGGGTTTCAGCAAGTTCACATGGTATTGTATTGTATTATGTCTTTATTTATATAGCGCCATTAGTGTACATAGCGCTTCACAGTAGTAATACATGTGGTAATCAAATAAATAACAGATAATATAAATAACAGATCATGGGAATAAGTGCTTTAGACATAAAAGTAACATTTCGGAAGAGGAGTCCCTGCCCCGAGGAGCTTACAGTCTAATTGGTAGGTAGGGAGAACGTGCAGAGACAGTAGGAGGGAGTTCTGGTAAGTGCGTCTGCAGGGGGCCAAGCATTATGTATCGTGTTTAGAATATCCACAGTGCTATTCATATGCTTCATTAAGCAAGTGTGTCTTAAGGTGGGTCTTAAAGGTGGATAGAGAGAGTGCTAGTCGGGTACTGAGGGGAAGGGCATTCCAGAGGTGTGGGGCAGTCAGTGAAAAAGGTTTAAGGCGGGAGAGGGCTTTAGATACAAAGGGGGTAGAAAGAAGACATCCTTGAGAAGAACGCAAGAGTCTGGATGGTGCATACCGAGAAATTAGGGATGAGATGTAAGGAGGGGCAGAAGAATGTAAAGCTTTAAAAGTGAGGAGAAGAATGGAGTGTGAGATGCGGGATTTGATTGGAAGCCAGGAGAGGTATTTCAGGAGGGGAGATACTGAGACAGATCTAGGAAAGAGTAGAGTGATTCTGGCAGCAGCATTTAGGATAGATTGTAGGGGAGACAGGTGAGAGGCAGGAAGGCCGGACAGCAGGAGGTTACAGTAATCAAGACGGGAGAGATGACTCAGAGTTTTAGCAGTCGAACAACAGAGGAAAGGGTGTATCTTAGTTATATTGCGGAGGAAAAAGCGACAAGTTTTAGAAATGTTTTGAATGTGAGGGGCGAATGTGAGAGAGGAGTCGAATGTGACCCCTAGGCAGCGTGCTTGGGCTACTGGGTGAATGATTGTAGTTCCAACAGTAATGTGGAAGGAGGTAGTAGGGCCAGGTTTGGGAGGAAGTATGAGGAGCTCTGTTTTAGCCATGTTGAGTTTAAGGCGTCGGAGGGCCATCCAGGATGATATAGCAGAGAGACATTCAGAAACTTTGGTTTGTACAGCAGGTGTAAGGTCAGGTGTTGAAAAGTATATTTGTGTGTCGTCGGCATAGAGGTGATAATTAAACCCAAAAGATGTTATTAGGTCACCTAGAGAGAGTGTGTACAGAGAAAAGAGAAGAGGTCCCAGGACAGAGCCCTTGGGTACCCCCACAGAGAGATCAATAGAGGAGGAGGAGGTGTTAGCAGAAGAGACACTAAAAGTACGATGGGAGAGGTAGGATGAGATCCAGGATAGAGCTTTGTTCCGAATACCTGGAGTATGGAGAATGTGGAGGAGAAGAGGGTGGTCCACAGTGTCAAATGCTGCAGAGAGGTCGAGTAATATGAGCAGAGTGTAATGACCTCTGTCTTTGGCAGCATGGAGGTCGTCAGTTATTTTAGTGAGGGCTGTTTCGGTGGAGTGAGCAGTGCGGAAGCCAGATTGTAGAGGGTCTAGGAGAGAATAGGTGTTGAGAAAATGGAGCAAGCGAGAGAATACATGGTAAATTTGTTTACCCTTCCTGGACGCTGGTTGAGCGATCTCGTAATCCACATCACCCGTGCGGCGAAGTACTTCAAATGGGCCCTGCTATTTGGCTAGGAGTTTGCTCTGACAACTGGGTAACAACAACATCACCTGATCTCCTGGGTGAAACACTCTCATACGAGCATTTTGATTGTAATTTCTCTCCTGACTGTCCTGGGCTGATCTAAGATTCTACCTAGCAAAATGCCCGACCACATCTTGGCACTTCCTAAGGTCCAATACATATTGCAGGGTATTCTTAGAAGGGGACCGCTGTTCCTCCCAGGACTCCTTTAGGAGGTCTAGGATAGCCTGAAGTTGGCGGCCATACAGCAGTTCAAATGGAGAGAATCCCGTGGAGGCCTGGGGAACTTCCCGCACTGCAAAAAGCAGAAAAGGGAGAAGTTCATCCCAGGCTCTCTTCTCTGAATCTACAAATTTCCTCAGCATCCCTTTTAGAGCTCGGTTAAATCTTTCCACCAATCCTGTCTGTGGATGGTAGACCAATGTCCGCAGTCTTGACCTCTAGTAATTTTAAGACATCTTGCATCAGTTTAGCCATAAAATTTGTACCTTGGTCTGTCAACATAACCTGTCCAACCCATGAGAACAGCTCCAACAACTTGTTGGCTACTTGCTTCGCTGTTGCTGTTCTCAGGGGGAACACCTCAGGATATCTTGTTGCATAGTCAACTATTACAAGAATAAACCTGTGTCCTTTCGCAGAAGGTTCTAGAGGTCCTACCAAGTCTACCCCAATCCTCTCAAAGGGAACTGACACCAAGGGTAGAGGAACCAAAGGGGCTGTTTTTGTCCCTTCTGACTAGTTAGCTGGCACTCCGGACATGCCGCACATGACTTAGCAATATCACTATGCAGCCCTGGCCAATAGAATCGGGACGAAATACGGTCCAATGTTTTATCCCTGCCAAAGTGACCACCCAAAGGGACAGTATGGGCTAGAGTGAACACAGATTTAACAAACGCCTTGGGAACCAATATCTGTCTGGTTACCTCCCCTGTTTGTGTCTGCCTATTCACCCTATACAGGATATCATTTGATAACTCAAAATTGGGGAATACTATCACCCCCTGTGCATTTTTACCACCTTATCATACTGTCTAGCAAGGACTGGGTCTTCCCTTTGCCTCTGGCGAAAATCAGGGAGGTATTGGTCTGGTAAATCTCCAGGGCCCATATCCCCCTCCCTCTGGCCATACCCAGCCATCACTTGTGACTTCTGGCTACTAGAATGGTCACCTTGAGACCCAGATTTCTGCAACCAGTCCTGTTTGTCAGAGCGTTTTTGCTTCCGAGTCTTTGGAACCTGGTGTCTACTGGGAAAAAGGTCTGCCGAGAAGTGGAACTGTTAGCCAGTGTTCTCCTGAGCCATAGAATAAGGCTCCTCGTGAGAAACTGGAGCCATTAGGTCCAAAAAGAAAAGCCAGTCCCGGCCGAGCACAACTGGGGCATGGAGCCAAGGAGCCACTCCTACTTCAAGGGAGGCCTCCTGACCTTTTACCTGTAGTCGGATTTTGGCTGTCGGATACCGTTTTACATCGCCGTATATACATTCTCTACTCCATGGAGATTCAAAAGAACACACGTTAGGTGGTAACAGTTCCTGGAAGACCAGACTTTTCCCAGAGCCCGAATCTACAAGGGCCTGGACGTTTTTTCCCCCAACCTGGGCTGTATGTAGCCAGGGCTTGTAATTTTCTCCAGTGAAGGCCAAGGCGACTGTCCTGCTGAAGGAACAATCCATCTGTGGACAGTCCACATGCCGGTGGCCTTGTTCTCTGCAGGCAGAACATGGAGAGGGTTCCCTCGCAGGAGTGGGCGATGCATAGCTCTCGGCTGGACCGATACTGGAGACCAGGCATCTGGTGGGTCCTGTGGGCGACGTCCTCAGAAGTTCCTCTCATTTGGTGACAAGCAAACATCAGGAAGGGGATGAGGGTCTCGGCGGTGCCCGGAGTTTTGACTTCTTCCTTGTTGGAAGGACTGCTCCTTTCGTGGCACTTGGCGGTTGCACATGGAGGGGCCGTAGTTTCCCCGTTGTTTCAATCTCCCTCTTTGGGACTCCGCAAGTACTGGTGAAGTTGGATCCGTCGGGTCCAGGGCACTCGCTTGATCCTCGGCCCCAAGGAAGTTCTCAACGAGTCGGACCGCCAAAGCTAGGGTTTCAGCATCATGGCGTTTTACCCACGAGCTTGCGGAAGGGGGTTTTATCTGAAGGAATGTTTCCAAAACCACTTGCTCAAGAATTGCCTCCTTAGTGCGCTCCTCGGGTTTTATCCAGCGAGTACACAAGTCCTATAACCACTGAGCGAAGACCTGGAGTCTCATCATTGCGTGTACTTCAGGTTCCGGAACTGCTGCCGGTAGCTCTCTGGGGTCAGACTTAAGTGATCCAGTATGGCGGCTTTTACTTGTTGGTAGCCCATTGCCTGATCTGCTGGGAGGCCCTGATATAGTTCCTAGAGGACTCAATGTGGATATTGAACTAGGGGTGTTTCCTATGATGTTGATTGTGAATATAATATAATATGATATTGTATTAATCCCGTTTTTCTTTCTTTCTCTTTTTTTGATTACAACCACAATCGTCGTGATTTTATTAGTGTATAACTTGATACATAAGTCAGATAGTTTTTTAGCTTTTTTATATAATTTTACATATTTATATTACCAATTTTTATATTTCATATGATGCCATACAGTATATATATTTCCGTGTACTATTCTTGTGTTTTATTTTATCCTGTATAAATGATAACAAGACATATGAAGTATATGACACTGCACCAACCCACTCTGTTAATACATATGACACTACCTCAATTGAATATATGTGATACCATTGAATTTATGTGATACCACTTTAATTGTACAATGAGGTCTTAATTAGAGGGAGGGCATTAGGGTATATAACAGTTTAGTAAGCAGCTATTAGTCACTCCTGAGGAAGTCGCCAGAGAGAGCGATGAAACGCGTAGAGTGTTCCAGTCCAACAGCCACGAGAAGGGGGACACGAGAACTCCACTGTAACCATCTGATCCGGAAGTCCCCGGCGCACCGGAAGTGACGCAGCAGGAGCCTGGGAGGCTCTCGGCGTGCCGGAAGTGAAGGGACGAGAGCTCCAGTGTGGATTCAAGTTTTTCCAGAGAGAGCGGAGGTGACCGTGTACCGAGAGGAATCGCGAGCCCCAGGGATATCCGTCAACCGCTACCTATGAGTGCCCACATCGACCGTATGAAGTGTAAGCCTTGAATCATGTTTTGATAATATAATTGTTTTACCTCTACACTATATGGTCTCTCTTTTTTCTCCTTTGGAGGTTGTGATTGGTGGCTGCTGTCTACACATAGGGCGCATCCACCCCTTAAGTTGGATGACTGTCTAAATTGATTACTTAAAATGTGAGTAGTCATTTTGGATTAATTTTCACCTTTTTCACTGTTTAAACATTTTTGCACTATGATATGTTTTTCTATTCTATGACTTTATACATCGATAGATCATACCCAGGGATTTGAAGCTATTGATAGAGTGCTTGCAAAAGATAAAGATCTATCCCAGGAACACGCCAATTTTATTTTAGATGGTATCCTTTTTATTTTGAGCAACAACTATTTTTGGTTTGAGGATACATTTTATTTGCAGAAGCGTGGAACCGCCATGGGTACCAAATTTGCACCCAGTTATGCTAATTTATTTATGGGAATATGGGAAGATGATTATATTTGGTCCATCCCTGAACTGGGTGCAAATTTGGTCCTATGGCGGAGATTTATTGATGATATTATTTTTATTTGGAGAGGTGAAGAAACAGATCTTCTCAGATTCATTGAATACATTAACGATAATGATTCCAATCTAAAATTTACATGCAATTACAGCAAGATTTCTGTCAACTTCCTTGATCTGACTATATTTGCAGAGGAGGGGTGCTTAAAAACCAAAACCTTCTACAAGGAAGTTGACAGTAATAATTATATCTTACCTTCGAGTTGCCACCATCAAAGTTGGTTAAATAATGTGCCTTATGGCCAATTTAGAAGGGTAAGACGTAATTGCTCAGATCTTAATAGTTTTGAAATACAATCCAAAGTATTGGAGAATAGGTTCCTAAGTAGGAAATACAATCCTGGTAATTTAAAAAATGCTATAACAAAAGCAAGAGATCTAGATAGAAGTAATCTGCTAAAAACAAAAACTGAGGAAAAATCAGACACAACTAATAAAGACAAATTCAGTTTTTCATTTTTAACCAATTTTAATAAAGATTCAAATAAAATTGTGAAAATTATAAAGAAATATTGGCATATTATTCAAAATGACACAATATTAGGTGAGGTGGTTCCAGATGTGCCCAAGGTTATATTCAGGAGGGCAAACAATCTGAAGCGTCAACTAGCCCCAAGTGTATTGCCTAAAATAAAAGAAAAAAGAGAAAATAATTGGCTACCTGCAATAAAAGGTTTTTTTGGGTGCACAGTTTGTAAGGCCTGTAAATACAGAACAACTGATACATTTTCTTTCACTTCACATGTGACAAAAGAGAAATATGAAATTAAACACCATGTCACATGTAGAACTGATTATGTAATCTATATGATCACATGTCCATGTGGTCTTCAATATATCGGCAAAACTTCCAGGGATGTAAGGATTAGAATCCTAGAACATGTAGGCAACATCGAAGAGGGCTAACCACACACCTTTTGTCAGATCATTTCATTAAACATCACCAAGGCAACACCACAGGATTGACCTTTACGGTCTTAGAAAAAGTACTACCTCATTGGAGAGGAGGCGACCGTGATGTTCAATTAACTAAAAGGGAAGCCTACTGGATCTTCACATTGAAAACTCTAGTTCCTAGAGGACTCAATGTGGATATTGAGCAAGGGGTGTTCCTGTGATGTTGATTGTGAATATAATATAATATGATATTGTATTAATCCCGTTTTTCTTTCTTTCTCTTTTTTTGAGCACAACCACAATCGTCGTGATTTTATTAGTGTATAACTTGATACATAAGTCAGATAGTTTTTTTAGCTTTTTTATATAATTTTACATATTTATATTACCAATTTTTATATTTCATATGATGCCATATATATATTTCCGTGTACTATTCTTGTGTTTTATTTTATCCTGTATAAATGATAACAAGACATATGAAGTATATGACACTGCACCAACCCACTCTGTTAATACATATGACACTACCTCAATTGAATATATGTGATACCATTGAATTTATGTGATACAACTTTAATTGTACAATGAGGTCTTAATTAGAGGGAGGGCATTAGGGTATATAACAGTTTAGTAAGCAGCTATTAGTCACTCCTGAGGAAGTCGCCAGAGAGAGCGATGAAACGCGTAGAGTGTTCCAGTCCAACAGCCACGAGAAGGGGGACACGAGAACTCCACTGTAACCATCTGATCCGGAAGTCCCCGGCGCACCGGAAGTGATGCAGCAGGAGCCTGGGAGGCTCTCGGCGTGCCGGAAGTGAAGGGACGAGAGCTCCAGTGTGGATTCAAGTTTTTCCAGAGAGAGCGGAGGTGACCGTGTACCGAGAGGAATCGCGAGCCCCAGGGATATCCGTCAACCGCTACCTATGAGTGACCACATCGACCGTATGAAGTGTAAGCCTTGAATCATGTTTTGATAATATAATTGTTTTACCTCTACACTACTGTATATGGTCTCTCTTTTTTCTCCTTTGGAGGTTGTGATTGGTGGCTGCTGTTTACACATAGGGCGCATCCACCCCTTAAGTTGGATGACTGTCTAATTTGATTACTTAAAATGTGAGTAGTCATTTTGGATGAATTTTCACCTTTTTCACTGTTTAAACATTTTTGCACTATGATATGTTTTTCTATTCTATGACTTTGAGACGAACTCCCCTGACGCTTTGAAAATTATCCACGAGAAGACAAGTGAAACAGTATTTTTTCAAGGGTTGTAGTTTATTTTGAGGTTTTTTTCACCCTACATACTGCTGCGGCCAAGTTTATTCGAGCATTTGCCCGTTCTTGGCCGCAGCAGTAGCCTGGCGCGCGCCCGAGAGTGACGGGCGCGCGCCGAAGCAGCGGAAGAGCGCCCTCCGATCGGGGCGCTCTCCCTACCGCTGCCGGGTCCGCCGGGTCCCCCGGAACCCCCTGCCGCTGTCCCGCGATCGCGGGACACCAGGGCTCCCTCGGGGAGCCCCTGGATGCGCGTGCAGGGGGCGCACGCTCCCAAAGACGCGTGACCGCGCGCCGAGGGGCGGCCACTAGCAAGCCGGGAAATCTCCCGGCTTGCGGTACCGGCCACACTTTAATAAAGTGTGTCGGTAGTGTATGCACTTTAAATAGGCACGTGCACTATCACTGTTTTTTTGCATTGTCACTGATTGTATTAATCACAATATCACTGTCACAATAGTGGTCGTTATTATTATATTGTAGGTTTGTTTTGAGCGCTATTGTTATTGTTTCCTCAGGCCCTGATATGAGGCCTGGGCTTCTCCTATGAGGAGCGGGGCCAAAGCAGTTGCCCAGCGATCTACAGCCCAGCCCTGAGCTTCAGCAACCCTTTCAAATGTCAGTAGAAAATGCTCTGGATCCTCGTTCGGAGCCATTTTCCTCAGGAGGACCGGGGGTTTTATCGCAAGTTCTGGACTGGCAAATCCCTGGAATTGGGTCAGCAGCTTGGCCATCCGTTCATCCTGTGCTGTCTGCTGCTGGGTTACATGCAACCACACACGCGGGTTCTCTTGATAAGGCTTCTTTATTGAGCGAGTAAACCCAGTAAACTACTGTAGCAATTGTCAAGTGTAAAGGACATGCTGGAGAAGAGACAGATGAGGACAGAGGTAATGAGTTGGCCGATTTCCACGCTAAAGAAGCTGCACAATCACAAAAAATGTTTCCAGCTTACGACACTACCATTGACACACAGCTCAATATGGTAATGACATGACCCCTTCCAGACTATGATCTTAAAATGTTGCAGGAGCTTGCAGAGGACAAAGACATAGGGTTCTGGGAGGCAAAGGGTCTGAGTAAAGATGACAATGGGATTTGGAGTAAGGGCACAGTGATCGGTTTTCCCAAAGTAGCCAGCCCTATTTTCATCTCACACTTTCATGGGATTGGGCATAAGGGAAAGAAAGCAACAGGCGATCAGATCGAGGAATTGTTTTTTGTAAGAGACATTGATCAGGTAGTTGAGACACAACTAGCCAGATGTTTAACATGCATTAGAAACAATACACAGGGCACACGACCTGCAAAACATGAACATCTGCTGCCACCTAATGGCACTATGGAGCAAATACAAATTGACTTCACACAAATGCCAACGGCAGCAGGGAAGCTAAAATATATGCTAGTATTGGTAGACCAATTTAGTAAATGGGTAGAAGCATTTCCAACAATGAACCAATGTGCAAAGAAAGTTTAAAAATACTGTGTAAAGAGATCATCCCAAGATGGGGATGCCCACTCCAAATAAATAGTGACCGAGGAACGCACTTTAAATCTCAGGTGACTCAAGGAGTTGCTAAAACTCTCGCAATAGATTGGAAATTTCATATGCCACATCACCCACAATCTTCAGGCCAGGTAGAAAGGACCAATCGCACAATCCAGGATAAGCTGTGTAAGGCAACAAATGGCACGTTTTCAAGATTGCCAGATGTCCTTCCCGCAGTCCTTGCAGAAATCAGAATGACCCCAAGTAGCACAATCAAATTGTCACCATTTGAAATTCTAATGGGGAGGCCGTTTCCAACTCCCTGGGCTCATGGTACGTATTGCCCAAAGGAAGTTGGAGACCTAGAACAAATTCAGGAGAATTATGTTTATCATCTGATACAGAAATTGAAAAGGAGGTAATTGAGATAATGTGTATTTTATAGGGGGTACTCCATATTGATTAATAAAGTCAAGTTAAATTGTAACATTCACATAGCTATTCTGCTTGTCACCTTTGCCCCACATATCCCCTATCTATGTTGGCTAAGGGCCTGGAATGTGGTCAGATGACAGTCCTTGAAGTCTGAACAGAAAGTCTGAACACATACGTATTTACATACATACGTTATTTCTCATTATCCTGGTTCAGTTTCTCTGAATTCTGTAGACAAGGAGATAATGCCAGAATATTGGAAGCAAGTTCTGCACGTCAGCTTGTTTTGATTGCTTGACTATATAATCTGTCTATATTCATGAAATAAACGGGAGAAAGTAAAGAGCTTGTATTCTGACCTGTTTACTTCATCCTCCGAGCACTCGTTTCTTTTCCTGATTCAGCACCTTAGAGGGGTTAATGGCCTCTCGAGAGGGTCTATCCGAGTGAAGGGGAAGGTCCATACTGAGTTGGAGTATAGGACAATTTTACAAACACAAACCTGTTTTTTTTCATGGCAGTGACATATCCCTGGAACATAGGGTCCCACCACTTAAGGGTTCGCCAGCAAAGGTTCAGATCTCTGGTTATAGAACCTAGCATCCCCCTTGGGAAGACACATCACATGTACTGGACCGCTGAGATAGCAAACTGGGCGACTCTAAAAGATTGGAATGAGCCCCTAGATGTAGGTCTCTTTACACAGCAGGATACAGGTATTTCACCCTCAGACTCATCAGAATGGCTACCGACCCTCCCAAAAGACCAATCCCGAATATCAGAGGATAAACCAGTAGACACATTAACCTCAGGGAACTTAGATAACATTAAAACAGGAGCAGTGGAATCCAGGGCTGCGGCATGGGCAGAGGCAGAATTGGGCATGTCCGGTGATGGGGACCTAACCAGGTCCATGGCCTGTCCATAAGTTTTGGTTTTACCCCATCCCCAAAGAGATGGTATTGAGGCGGCATTAGGGGCACGGTGACATCTTTCTGAAGCACTTCATGGGCCACATCGTTCGGTGTGCCCGCACCGAAGATAGGGGCATTCCTAGCAGAATTATCAGATATAGAAGATGCCACAGTGCTGGCACTGCACATGGAGGCTGGGATTGACTTTGGGTTGTAGGCAGTGTGGGTAAATGCATCTCAGATGAGTCTGCCCATGAAAGCGCACCACGAGGAAACTGCCAGGGAGGTTATAGTTGTTAGCCTCCATAGTCTCCAGGTCTAAGCGTGTAGCCATGATACAGTATAGAATGCAGAGGTGGTATAGGAATGTCTTCTCTCAAGCTTAGCTCTGTGGAACTGAGCTAGTCGCGACAGTGCACATAGTCCCGTAGTAGAGGAAGGCTCCGGTTGGCAGGAAGTTGGGGTTGCCCCTTCCCTAGGTATAATTAAGAGCAAGGCGCTACTGAGAAGGTTGTGACTTGGCTCCGACTGAGCCAGTCATCTAGAGAGGCGGTGCCCAAGCTTGGTACCGAAAGGATGCAACTTTGTTTGCCAAACTTTTGCAATTTGTGAACTGCAGTCCATGTGGTCCCGTTTTCTTGGCTGGAGCATGGAACTTTAGAACATGCAAACACACGGTGTCCGCCATCTTAGAACACAGCACATTATTAAGAACAGACCGATACACAGGGTCCTTGGTACATACTATTAAGGGCTTGTTTCCTTTCTTGCTCTTTTAAGACCTTTATCAAAAGTCCAGAGTCTGCCAGGTGCACAAGTCTCTGCATACACTGCAATAGCTTGTCTCTTTTTAGCTTTTTTTGGGGGTTCACGCTCCCGGGAAAAATTTCTCACTGGTTGTGCCCCCAGAATAATCTTGAAAATGAGATAAGGGTGGGGGTCATGCTCCCAGACAGAGACAGCTAAATCCTGGGTCAACTCCCCCACAGCACAGTGCATCGTGCTATTTTGAGTAACAGGTACACAGGGTTCTTCAGCGCCATGCAAGTTCACTGGCCCCAACATGTCACCCCTTTTGTGTAGAATGAAGGGGAATAGAGTTACAGCGCTCCCTGGTATCATTCCTCAGGGGGTCACCTCTATATTGAATAGAAATGGGGGGTCACCCTCCCAGAGACAACTGATCCTGGTGTGACTCCACCATAGCACAGTACGTCCTGCTATTTTGTAGCTCCGGGTAACCAAGGGTCCTTCAGCGCCATGCAAGTTCCCTTAGCCCCAACTTTCCAACCTTTCAAAAGGAGGAATGTGAAGGTTATCCCCCTCCCTAGTGTCGCCTCAGGGAGAAAAATTATATGGGTGCCCACAGGTCCTTGGGGTAGCATGAGGGGCCCTTGCCCCTTTCTCTTACTTCTGCCCATGCAAACGTCCTCCTGTTGCATTGCTGCAGTGACTGCCATAAAGTCCCTGAAAGCCGTTCCTGATCTCAGCAGCACCTCCAATTGTAGCACTGCTTCCCCCACACCCCGCCCTCTGGGAGATGTTACAGCTGTTACATGTGTTGTGGTGCTGTGGCATATCTGTGAGGGTCCAGGAGAGCTGAGATGTCCGCGTTGGTATTGGGACAACGACAGGCTTTTGTGGTTTGTGATGTTCAGCTCAGTGTGCCAGCACCTCCAGCTTCAGGGAGCTCATGGTTGCCCAGAGATAGATCCCTCCCAAAGCACAGTACTTCCATACCCCTGCTCAATAAACTGCAATCTCAGACAGGAGTATATAAAACAGAAGGGATACTTTATTGATGCAGTCACTGCAGTTGTTCTTTACAGTGTTGAAGATGGATGTCAGAGGATCCCAGGCCTCTGGGTGGTACAGGGCCCTCTGGTAGTCTTGAGGCCTCTGTTGTAATTTAAGAGTTCTCCCAGCCCCCCTTGGGGGCTGAGGGGCATGCTCATTCAAGATAGGAGAGACTCACAGCCCTTCCTCTAGTCTCAACCTCCAGACAAGAACTGACTAACTTGGCACTTCACCCTTGGAGATCAATAAATTTTGACCAGCCATGTTACATATTCATTAATTTATATGGAGTGGAGACTTTGTTGGTCTTTCCTCCCTCTGCTGGATTACTTTTTAGAGCCCCAGTTTTCCATGAACTTTATACCAAAAACACAACAACCCTACTACCCACGTCCTCTACCCCCAACAACACCCCCAACACATACAGTACAGTAATGGGCAAAATTACTATTATTCACATATGGATAATAGCTAATTTACCCATTCTAAATCAAACATTTTCCAGCGAGCATAAATAATGTAAATAAAACTTCTACTTACCCCTGCCATGATGAAGGGTGCCCTCATCACATGTCCTCTGTTGGCAGCAAGTGTATAATAAAAAAAATACAATCTAATGGCCCCTAACCTCTTAATCACCTTAGTGATTAATAACTGCTATAGTAATTAAGGGGTTAACTCACCCTCCCCGCTACCTACCTGGGAGGCCTAACCACCCACCCTGGCACAAGTACCAGCACCCTCTACCCTTTGATTGGTACAGTGGTACATCATACCTATATAATATGGACATGATAAGCCACTATAGCAGTCAATGGTCAACCTAAAAAAAAAATAATCACGCACAATACACAGCAATTAAAGAAATAAACAAACACCTAAACCCCATATGAATAAAAGAACTACAAAGCCTCAACTACACATCAATAAAATTAATCTAACACAAACTCGCAAAAGAATAACAATGATGTTATCCAAAAATACTAGAATACAATTGAATTAATACCTAAAATGTAATAAAAACAAGCCATCCAAATACCAAAAATGTATTGAAAACAATAAACAGAAATAGAAAAAAAAACAATCAATTCAAAATGAGCATTTGCCAAATAAATGCATTGCCTGTCATTGTATTTATTGGTTCCCTGGCACAGATTAATACATAATCAGTAAATGGTCAATCAAAAACATAAAAATAAATAAATATAATAGAAAACACTGAATGTACTGTACAGTTACATACATTCAATTTGTATCTTACCTATAGAAATCTTCACCCTCCGAATCCTGGCGTATCAGGAAGCTCTTGACCCACAACGTTATCCGCCGCAATCCGGCTCCTTCCTCCTTGAAGATCAGGTAAAAAAATCTTCTTTGTTTCATCTTCTTTCACTTGTTCTATCTTCTTCTGTCATTCTTTTCTTCTTAATCTTTACCGGCCAATCACCTGCTCCTCTCTAAAACCCTGTACATTTTGATAAATTTGATAAACTCCAGCTGGCCAAGGAGGCACCACTCTCAGCTCACCACCACCAACACCTCAACCATTAACACTCCCACCAACACCCTCACCCACACCCTCTATCTCTATGCCATCTCATAATGAGCAATCAAACATACATTTGGCAAAAAACATGTCTGCATCAGGACTTCCTTTTATACATACTGTAGCTATTTGATTATCACACAAATATGTGCTTAAATAATTAGTCAACGAGAACACATTGCAGTAATAATGAGAATTTAGTGACTTCTTAATTTGGTTGGAATCCGTGCAATTCCATTTCAATTAACCACTTGAGCTACATGTATTATGTGAATAATTTACCTTTTTACTTAAAAGTTTATAATATGCATTTATGGCATGTATTTAGAATATAGTTATTCTCTGTTTTTAGCAACATGCATTATATAATCTTTATTTGTCAGAAAGAACATAAACTCAAGCAGTTCAGTAATTGTGGGGTTATTAGGTGTGTATGTTTGGAGAAATGTGTATATTGATTATAAGAACTTAAACAAGTGCTTGATAGGGGTTGCTAATTAGAGTAAGTGGACTGTGACCTGTTTAAGACAATTAATGGTAACAAGGTTTTTTATTATTGCTTTATTTATTCAGTTCTTGCTATGATTTTGTTTATACAAGTCAGAATGTATGTATGTTGTGTCCAAAAATACATCATATAAATACCTTTTTTATTAGAGTTTAGGATAGTTTAATACATGACCTTTATTACACAATATATATATATATATATATATATATATATATATATATATATATATATATATATATATATATATATATATATATATATATATATATATATATATATATATATATATATATATAAATAAAAGCTGATATACCTGGCGTTGCCCGTGATGTAAATCCGTAATAGGTAGTATTATTTATAAATAGGGGAACAATAGGTTGACTATTTGGTGGAAAGGTTGTAAAATAATGTTGAAAAGAAACATGGAAGAAAATGTAATACAATGTTGTTGTTTAAAAATGGGTTATTGTAAACACACCACAGTACAATGTATATTTTGGTGACATAAGTGATGTAAAAATGTGAGGTGTGTGTCCCGCTAGGGTGTGAGCGGGTGTGAGCGGCGGGTATTTAGTGAGTGCGGGCGGCAGCTGGTCAGTGATGTTGGTGCGTAGGGGTGTGAGTGTGGCGGGTGGGTATGAGGCTGGTGGCGCCCGGTGGGTGGTGGGTGGGAGCGGCATCTGGTTAGTGATGTCGGTGCTTAGGGGCGGTAGGCAGCAGGTGTGTGTTGAGAGTGTCGGGTAGGTGAGAGGCGGCGGGTGTGTGTCGAGTGTGGCGGCTGATGGGTGAAGGGCAGAGGCGAGAGGGTGGCGGGAGTGCGGGCGGCGGGTGGGTGAAAGGCAGAGGCGGGAGTGCAGCGGGTTTGTGAAAGGCAGAGTCAGGAGGGCGGGCGGGTAAAAGGCAGAGGCAGGAGGGCAGGCATGTGAAAGGCAGAGGCAGGAGGCAGTGGGAGTGCAGAGACGGGAGGGAGGGCATTGGCTTGGTGAAAGGCAGGGACAGGAGGGCGGAAGGCAGGGGCGAGAGGGCAGGTGGCGGGTGGGTGAAAGGCATGGGTGGGAAGGCGGGAAGGCAGAGGCAGGTGACCGGGGGAAGGCATGGGCGGGAAGGGGAGGGGTGGGTGGTAGGGTGGAAAGGCAGGGGCAGGGTGATGGGAAGGCAGGGGCAGGGTGGCGGGAAGGCATATGTATTGTGACATAATTGTGACATAATTTATGTATCCACTGGCCACCCTCTTGCTCCCCCATCCGCCCATTCCCCCGCTTGCTCCCCCGCTTGGTTGGCCACCCGGCTGCTCCCCCGATTGGTCGGCCGCCTGCTCCCCAGCCCGCTTGCTCCCCTCGGCTGCAGATCATTCCATCTGCTGAACATCCCCAGCATGCACACGTGCACGTGGCGCCAGGAAGCATCGTGTGTGCTCTTGGCTTGAGGTGGGAGGTGGGGGGCGGCAGGTGAGGTGGGAGGCGGTGGGGCTGGAATTGGTGGTATATGGGTGACAGGGGGATGGGGGTGGGGAATATTATTTTATTTATTATCAGGTATCCCCGCCCGGCCGCCTGCTTGCTCCCCCAGCCGGCGGGATGTTCAGAGGCGGCAGGTGAGGCGGGAGTCGGCGGGTCTGAAATTGGCGGGGGACGGGGATTATTATTTTATTGATTGTCATGCCCAGCAGCCAGCTTGCTCCCTCGGCCACCCGCTCCCCTGCTTACTCCCATGGCCGTGCACTCCCCCCTTACTCCCACGGCCACCCGCTCCTCTGCTTACTCCCCTGGTCACCCTCTCCCCTGCTTACTTCTGAGGCCGGTTGCTCCCCGCTAAATCCCCCGGCCACCCGCTCCCCGGCTTGCTCCCGGCCAGTTGAGGCGGGAGGCACCGGGCGCAGGGGTGTGAGGTGGCAGGCCGACGGGAGGTGCAGGGAGGTGAGGCGGGAGGCGAGGCTGGAAGCGCAGGGGTGTGAAGCGGCGGTATACTGCTTTACCTGGGTGTGAGGCGGAAGGCGGCGGCTGGTGCACAACGTGTGGTAGGCAGCCTTGGAGAGGTGCACGCAGTTCCCAGGAATACCGCAATGATTATCATTTTCTGGACGTGAGTAATGGCTTTTTTGTTTTTAAGCAGGGAAGTTCCAAGATGTCCACGTAGGAAAGGAACCAGGAAAGTACAGCAGTCCAAAAAGCTGGGACCAGGCAAAGCATGATCTATTAAAGGAGAGGTTTATTCATATAGAAAACACAGCAGCATACACAGGTGAAGGTGAGGTATCCCTCTTACGCGTTTCGCGCTCTTCCAGCGCTTTATCAAAGAGTAAAATACTCGAGTAGATACTTCATGTATATAGGCAAGCACTTAGCTCCGCCCCCGACGTTGCGTGACCTCTGCCAATGAACGGCCTGCTGAGAGACCAGGATAGTAAACAAAGGAGGAGGAAGAAACGCAAATGAGCCACGAGGGGCAAAGAAGGTGGAGGAGCCAAAGAGCGAGCGTGCAACCAGGAGTAAACAAACTAACAAGACATATGGACATATAAATAATAAAAAACAATAGAAAAACAAAAAAAGAATGATAAAACGAAGATAATAAAAACCAAGAAACAACAGCCCCTGTGTTTGAAACAGGATGGAACATTGAAACATATACATTAATACCTACAATTTTAATATTTATCACATAGAAATATAAAGATATGTTACAAAGTTTTTTGTTTTGACCTAAATATTGTTGTATTATTGCCATGCGCTAACATGAACGGATGAGTTGTTCGGTAAATGGCTCATTATCATATTATTAGCATATAAGTAAACCAGAGTTAAAAGTTAACTATCAAATATTTTTCGGGGTAACGCAAGAGCATCATTATCACTTTTGTGGAAAAGTATTACAACTTATCATGTTAATCACATTAAACGTATCGATAAACATTTTACGGACTGCCGAGGATCTACCCCATATAGACTAGATGGTGGATGGCCAAGTGGTACCTGTGTAGGATGAGGTACATGGCTTCTCTTTTTCTGAGCCAAAGTAGGTGTGAGTTAATTAATTTTCCAATTAGGAGGAGCGCTTTGATGCTCACGTGGATATGAAAAAAAGAAACAATATAATAGTGCAGATGGTAATAAAAATGTATATGTATAATCCAAAAAGAGTCTCTGCAGTAGTGGTACTCACAAATGGAAGGATAAGATAAACATATCAGAGACCCATCTCTCTCTGATAAGAGCCCTTTTCATAGATGCCCTCTTAGGATATGTAAGTTTGGAAGCTTGTGATGTATGTAGAACGTATGGATACTCAATGTATCTCCCAAGGAATATATAGAGAGAAGAGAGAGAACGCACAATAGTATGGTACGGTCTAAAATTGTATTGCACAACAGTAATGGTAAGTATATCACACTCACATTTTACACAAATGGTATATTCATTGGAGAGAACAGCTGAAGTGGGACGGGTGGTGCCGGTATCTCCAAACGACGGAGTACTTCCGCGTGCGTCACGCGTGCCCGCGTCACATCCTGTGACGTCTCAGGTAAGGGCGGAAGAGGCTATCCTGCGTATCAGTCTCAGTGGTTTTACCAGCACCTCTCTCTGGTATTCTCCCCAGCTCTGTCACCTCCAGCACTCAATCGATTCAACGATTCTTCTAAGGAAGAAGCCATAGCGAAACGCGTTGAATCGATTGAGTGCTGGAGGTGACAGAGCTGGGGAGAATACCAGAGAGAGGTGCTGGAAAAACCACGGAGACTGATACGCAGGATAGCCTCTTCCGCCCTTACCTGAGACGTCACAGGATGTGACGCGGGCACGCGTGACGCACGCGGAAGTACTCCGTCATTTGGAGATACCGGCACCACCCGTCCCACTTCAGCTGTTCTCTCCAATGAATATACCATTTGTGTATAATGTGAGTGTGATATACTTACCATTACTGTTGTGCAATACAATTTTAGACCGTACCATACTATTGTGCGTTCTCTCTCTTCTCTCTCTATATTCCTTGGGAGATATATTGAGTATCCATACGTTCTACATACATCACAAGCTTCCAGACTTACATATCCTAAGAGGGCATCTATGAAAAGGGCTCTTATCAGAGAGAGATGGGTCTCTGATATATTTATCTTATCCTTCCATTTGTGAGTACTACTAATGCAGAGACTCTTTTTGGATTATACATATATATTTTTATTACCATCTGCACTATTATATTGTTTCTTTTTTTCATATCCACGTGAGCATCAAAGCGCTCCTCCTAATTGGAAAATTACGCAAGATCGACTTGGACCTGGACAGTCCATGCAAAGGGTGTAGAGCTGCTTTATTTTATTAAGTGTATTTCACATTATATTACACATTTCACGTTTTTTTGTTGGTGAAGGTCATTTATCACATTGTGATACTATTTTTCACTGTGTATTTCTCACTTATATAGCATTTATTATTCCACTTTAATATTGTAGTTTAGAAGCGCCCGGTTTTCACTTTGTGTGTTTCTGTGAGTTAATTAACTCAGAATAATTTTCTAAGATAAACATGTAGTTGATCTACTCACTTTATTCACACAGGCCACTTCTTCAGCAATACAAATTGGAAACTATAAAGTATATCGGTCCTTGCTTTCCGTTGAGCACTCATATACAGTACAATATGTCCTTCTGTATCTTAATTTTCTTAACTTTTAGTTGCAAGCTTTCCTCACAGCACAGAGGCATGCTTTCATATGGCACAGATTTATTTACAACAGTTGCCATGAAACTGTTGCTATACAGCCATTATACTTCACTACACTTAGCAATTTAAAAGATGATATAGCTAATTAGCCATGACTGTTACTAAACAGATGAAAGCCTAGAATGCTGTAATGTGTCAGTATATTATGACCTTTGCAAGTGTCATGTCCTTGCAACTTATAGTGAACATTTTTAGTATGCAAGTCTTACATAAATGAGATATAAAATTAATGTATAATGGAATTAATATGAAGTTTTATTATACAGTTTTTAATTATTATACATTTTTTAAAAAGTAATTGAGTACCTGATTTCTAGTGGCACTAGATATTACCAAAGTAAATGGATTTGTACCTGATGATGAGAAAATTCATGTAGTGTACCAAGGCTAAATGTCATAGTAAGAAATTTAATGGGAAAAAACAGTCACCAAGGAATTATTACTGTATGCATTTAGCTTAACTAACTGCATTGTTTGAAAAGATCACAAATCTAAGTGTATTTTATATTATTATTTTACACACCAACATGCAGATAATTAAAAAAAAAAATGGTACATTGTACATGTTAATAAATGTAGCCCTCTTTCCCCGTGACCTAAGGGACTACGTGTGCTGCAGTCACCTGAGTGGCAAAGAGGAGGTCTGATTCCCTGCCAGTGGGAGCCTGAGGAGATCAAGTTCACCAGCATACAGCACCTCTACCTGAGAGAGATCCTAACACAGTATGATAACCTCTGACAGGAACAACCAGTAACAGATAAGAATATGCACACAGAGTATGGCTAACTTATATTTACTGACATATAATGGATAACGTTGATAATAACAAGGCCATACAAGGCTGCACCCACACGTACTCTGCCGCACAGTAACACCACTCTGATAGAACCCCCAAAGTACGGAGGTGCCTGGGCATTTAACCCGTTAGTGTCCACAAACAGACCCACCCACAGAGTGTGTGTGGGGAGTAGCGCTACCCACAATGTGTATGGCCAATGGTGCATGGGGTACCTTTCCTGGTCTTAGTCCAGACAAGGACAACACAAAGCTGTGTATCCGTGGACTGCAGAATGATCAAGCGCCGCATCTAATGGATTCTTTCCATCTGCGAAGGCATCCTCCTCTGTGTAGGGTGGACTCTCACTGGAGGGTCTCACCTTTAAGAGTCTTTTAAAGCGATGATGGTCTGGTCCCAGACCACAGGCCGGAAGTCTCTGTGCGGCATTTGTCACTGGACGCGGCGTGTGCAGTACTGGGGAAGCGTCACTACCTATGGGCATTCCCTGCAGCACACACAACCTACAGGGAGTCGGGGCCTAGCTTGGACCTGGGGGGAACTCTGCCCTAGTCCAGTGGAGCCATGCTCCCTGGACACTACTTTCTTCCTCTCCATCCTGCTCCCGATTGACGTGGTGGCTAATTTGTGCCAAACCTAACTCTGCTGCCTTGCATGGATCCAGTAGCCCTATTGGCTATCCTGCACCACATGGTATGCCACCCCTAATCATCCTGGTACATGTAGTCCCATGTGGAGCCGATCTCAAGATGGCCGCTGCACTTCTAACTGCAATGCACATGCGCCTGCACTTGGAATGGCTGCTGCAACTCTTCTTCCCTCTGCGCATGCACATCGACCCTAGTGCTCATGCGCATCTTGCAAGATGACAGTCCCCACTAGCCAGGTGCACCGCGGAGCAACCGAGCACCAGAGCACACTCGCTTCAGCCCGCAGTTCCTCTGAGCAGCCCCCACCCACCACAGAGGTAAACGGGAGTCGGGGATACATTTTCCCCCTGGAGGAGACTCTAACGTTCCCGCTTGGAACAACATAACATACAACAGTTATATAATAAAAATGCAAGGTAGATTATACACAAAGGTAGATTATATATTATATGTTTTACATTTCAACAAACATATTTATGACTGAGGCGAGCTTGCTCCTAGCTAGCTGCTGAGACTCATAATGGGGTGCCTCTAACGAATCGTATGCCACTCTAGTGGGAGGGTATGTCACACGCTGGATCTGGTGAGGCTCTTCTTCAGTGCTTCCAACTTGGGAGAGTCTATCATAGTCCTAGGTCCTTGGCCCATCTTTAAGGGGCAACTCTTTTGTCTACGTGGCACAAAACTTGGGCTTCTGGGATCCAGAGGATGGCTTGTTAAAGCCACTTGTGAGGGTACTTGAGGCACAGACACATTACCCGGTGCACCTTAGGGAGGTGCCCACCGTCTCCATTGAAGTGGGAAGTTCCTTCAAAATGATCTTGGGTGGATTCTGTTACTGATGCGGGAGTCTCTACGACTCTTCTTGCTCACTGGCAGTTATTATTGTCTCTGGTTAAGGGTCACTTTCTCCCACTTGTGGAATATGCAACAAGTGGTTTCTGTGTCAGACCTTTACCCTGCCATCCACATCTCGTATGCAGTAGATAGGGAGGCCTGGCATCTGGGATTCTACTTTGAAGACCACGTCATGTCAGCGGTCGGCCAGCTTGTGTTTGCCAGGGATTCCTAGGTTGTGCAGGAGAACAGCGTCTCTGGGCTGAAGTTCCCTATAGCGGACCTTGTGGTCATAACATCGCTTGTTGCATGCGTTCAGATGGGCTGAGACCTTTTCCGCTAGCTGATAGGTGTGGTGCAGGCTATCCTGAAGTCGCTTCACATATCAGTAGTGAGCCATATTAGATCCCCGGAGACGTATGTCTACAGGCAGTCGTGTCTCTCATCCGAACATCATGAAGTATGGTGTGCACCCCGTAGATTCATTCTGGGTGCAGTTGTACGCATGCACCAGCACTTCAACATGCTTGCTCCATCCAGCTTTCTATGAGCCTTTTAGGGTACCTAGCATGTCTAGTAATGTTTGGTTGTAACTCTCCGGCAGAGCGTCTCCTCTGTATGATAGGGAATGGTACTAGACTTCTTCATATTGAGCAAGTTAAGAAGCTCCTTGATAAACTTGCTCTCGAAGTACCTTCCCTGGTCGGAGTGCATCCGATTCGTCAGACCGTAGTGTGAAAAATACTTTTCCCACAGTACTTTGGCGACTCTGAGAGCTTTCTGGTCCTTTGTTGGGAATGCTTGAGAGTAGTGAGTGTAGTGTTCTGTCACTACCAGGACGTTTTCGATGCCTCTTGAATCGTGATCGATGCAGAAGAAGTCCATGCAGACTAGATCCATGGGGCCGTAGCTTTTTAGGTGGCCCGTTGGGGCTGCGCACGTGCGCAGAGTCTTCCACTGGATACACCTCAAGCATTTCCGTCAATGCCGTTCTACGGACTCTCGCATTTTGGGCCGAAGAATCTGTTCATCACTAATGCGAAGTTGTTATCTACTCCCAGGTGTCCGTGGTTGTCGTTCATGGACCACAAGACATGGCACTGTAGGCATCTGGGCAGTGCCAACTGTCTTCTATCGAGGCAATTGTGGTAGGGGACGATCCAGTAGAGGAGACTACGCTCTATGTGGTACTTCTCTCATTCCCTCATGATGGCCGCGACGGTGTTGGTAGGGGCACGTTTCACTAAGGAGTGGTTATTCTGGTGGATTGCCTGGTATATAACGTTAGCCACTGGATCACGCATCTGAGCCTTTACCAGTTCCGTCCATTCTAGAATGGTGTCCTGGATAATTGCAATGCCGTCTGGATGGCAGTGGACGGCGGAGAGCACTTTGGGCCGACATCCCAGGGAATCAGCTGTTGTACTCTCAGCTTGGAGAATGCAACTTTGTCCTCCACTATTACAGCAGTGGAGCACATTGCCCACATACCAGATTCAGGGATTTCCTCCCACAGGCCGTTGTCTGATGTTGTACTCATCCCAGGTCTCCTAGACAGAGATTCAGCTCTGATGTTTAAAGTCCATGGTTTAAACTTCAGAGTGAATTGATAATTGGAGAGGGCCATTAACCACCTGTGGCTTGTGGCATCCAGTTTGGTGGACGTCAAAATAGAAGTCAACGGGTTGTTTTCCGTTCGTATTTCGAAAAGAGCGTCACACAAAAAATTGTGGAGCTTTTCCACTACTGCCCACTTGAGGGCGAGGAACTCAAGTTTATGAACCGAGTAGTTCAGTTCACTTGGTGTTAGACATTGGCTGACGTACGCTACTGGGCGAAGGCCAGCAGGATACTTCTGGTGCAGTACAGCTCCCAGCCCATTGAAACTGGCACCCACATGCAAGATACTGTATACGGTTTTTCCAGATCAGAGTAGGCCAGGACCGGGGTTTCCGTGAGGCATTTCTTGAGACATGAGAATGCCTTCTCACAGGCAGACATCCACTTGTCTCCGAAGGGTGCTCGTGCAGAGGCGGCCTTCTGTCAAGGTTCCTCAGGGTAGATCATCAGGAGGTTATTGGGGACCTTGCTTTAATAGAGTACCCTTCTACGAAGCGGCGGTAGTACCCGCAAAACCCCAGGAAGGATCGCAGCTCCATCACATTGTCTGGTCTCAGCCAGCTCACCACGGCTTTGACCTTAGCGGGTCGGTAGCTATGTGACCCACGAAGGTGACTGACATGCAGCGGAACTGGCATTTGTCCAGGGAACTTCAGTCCTTCTTTGCTCAGTCTATCTAAAACCTTCAGGAGACATTCCTCGTGCTATTCGAGATTTCTTCCAAACACGATGATGTCATCAAGGTAAACTAGGCACTCATGGGGATTCATATCCCCATCAGCCTCTGGAAGGTCACCGGAGCACCACAAATGCCTTGGGTCATTTGGTAAACTGATAGAAACCAAGGGGGTAGACAAACACCTTCTTCTCCTGGTCTTCGGAGAAAATGTATACCTGGTAGTACCCAGATCCCAGGTCCAGCATGCTGAGCTTCTTGTCAGCGCTTTGAGGATTTCTACTATCCACAGCAGAGTGTACTGGCCTGGGAATGTAGACCTGTTCAGGGTCTGGTAGTCTATGCACAGGCGGACTGACCTATAGTTCTTGCATACCACCACGATTGGAAAGATGTAAGGGCTAGGGGATTCAGTCATGATGCCCACTGTCTCCATCTCCTTCAGGACGTCCCTCACATCCTCCACATCTCTGGGAGTGATGCCTCTGGAACGCACCCAGAATGAAGTGCTATCATTCAGCCGGATTGTGTGCTGGGCGTTCTTGCTGCAGCCCACATCCATCTCGCTTGTGGGAACACCTCCCAATGTTCTTTCAGCTTGGCGCTTCCAGTCATCTGACAGGGTCGATTCCCAGAAGTCAAACTGCAACCCGGCAGGCTCATCTCACATGGTAGTGGCGTTCACATAAGCCATAGTTACTATGGTTGTGACAGGGTATATCCTACCCAGTCTCTGACTGACGTCAAAGAGTATAGTGTGGGGTGAGATGTTCTGAATGGTCACCGTAATTTTCTTTGGGATGGAGGATCTCCACTCCCTCATGTCTGGGACCATCTTGTAGCCTCTCTTGACGTCTTCTGTGGGTGTGGTCTCCAGAGAGAAGTACCAGTGTGCTTTGTCATGCCCTAGATAGCTGGTTATGGCGGCCATGGGCCTCACACCCCCTGGTGGGATCTCGATCAACCCCTCCTTGTGATTGAAGAGTTCACCATACTCCTCTCGTGCAGCGACCATGCAGCACTCTGAGTACCGATGGATCCGTAGGGAGGATGTGGGTAGTTTGTTTGCCTCATGATAATAAGCCCAGATCATTGCAAGCATCACATCGGCATTGGTTCTCAGTATGATTGGGGAAATTGGGTGTTCCCGGGTTTTGGGACATATCAGAGCCCCCCATTCCATGGGGTGGATCTTGTTGGTGTTCAGTTGTGGTATATTTAACCGTACTTGCACCACACCGTCAATGGGGTAGTCTTCAATGCTAAGACCCCACAGCTTCATCTTCTCTGCCGACTGCAAGGGCAAATGTTTTAAATGATGATCATAGAAGGGCTGGTAGATAATGGTCACCTGTGACCTGGTATCCAGTAAGGCCGAGGAATATATACCTTCCAGTGGACTCTTATGATGGCGGCCATCCCCACCTGACTGTAGGTGTCCGGTTGGGGTGCTTCATCTGGGCTTTGCTCCGGAATACTTTCCGACAGCATGGAGGGCGATTGCGCAGTCTGCACAGTGGAGGACGAGGCCCTAGTGATGGGTCTTTTGAGCAGTCCCTAGAGATATGCCCATTTTGGCCCCAGCTGTAGCAGCAGATACCGTGGTCAGGATAAGTTTCATATCTCCCAGGTGCCCTGTTTGTGGAGGCCAACATCGCTGAAGGAGGGGGGTCTTTGTCACTTTCTGTCTTTCTAGTCTTCTGAACCGTCCTCTTCCTTGTGGGCCTCCTTTGAAGGTGCCGCATGCCTCTCTTCTTTGTATGATTCACGAGACGTTCGAAGAGTCTGGAGCTGCAGAATGACCTCTTGATCTTGTATTCGATCCATCAGGTCTTCATAGTTGGGTGGATTCTCTGTAGAGAGGGTGCAGTAGATCCTAGCCAATAGGGGGTGAGTGAGTGAGGCCCCCCACAGGAACTTCTTCACCCTATAATCATCCAATTTGGCCACACGTATCCCCTTCTTGTTGATCAGGGTCCACGTTGTCAGCTGCAGCCATTGAAGGAGTTCATACAATTCCTCTCCATCTTTTTGCTCGAGTGCATGTAACTGACCCAGCAATGCAATGGGGTCAACCTTTTTACCATAGGTGTTGGCTAAGACCCGAATCAGTTCCTGGCTTCAGCATCTGTGTGGCACTCACGATACAGTTGCACTATTTTGGCGGCCAGGGGTCGCAGACACTCTAGGATTTGCTGTCTTTTGATAGTGTTCGTGCACATCCACTCTGGCAGTACTTGCACTGCATAGTCTCTGCATTCTTCAAATGCCTCCTCCTTAAGCGGTGTGGGTTTCACCCCAGAGAAGGCTTTTAGTTTGCGGTATTGGTGGCCTTTGGTGGACTGCATCAGTGCTGCTACTAGTTGAGGTAGAGTTACTCCCAAGTCTGAGCATATTCTGCACTATTCCCATACTCGGTGGGGGAAGGTGAAGGGTTTGGTGCTTCAGCTCGCTGAGGCACCTATGGGATTACCCTAGGTATGAATTAATCTGCTTTGGTTGCCGAACCCGCGGCCTGTGCCTTAGTCCCACACTGATATGGAATGTAGGAGGAGGTTTAAGCTTAAGGTTTAAGCTTAAACTGATAGGGTGCCTCTGAAGAGGGTCCCGGGGTGGAAGTTGCCAGGGAAGCTGGTAGCTCAGGGTATGAGTGGGCAACCTGCGGGCAGGGCCTCTGGTATATTTAGGGCCCAGGGGCATTTTCCTCGCATATTTCTTGACTCGTGGCCAGTATTAGTTTACTCCAATGATACAGTAGGTGGGGTCATATCTGTGTCCTATGACCCATGCATTGGCAAGACCAGGAGTTGTCATATGTGGTCACCAATGGCACTCTTGGGCGTGAGGGCAGGAACTCCTCCCACTGCGACCATGTGGTGGTGGGGTTCGTGGAGCTCCAAGGCCCAGTCATGGACCTCTTGCTTGGAGGGCACAAACATGGTTTTTGCCAATAATTTTTCTTTCTACTTTCTCGGGCACCCCAGGTCTGAATCTCAGCAACTCCTCCAAATGAAGCCCACTTTCCCTGTGACCTAAGGGACTACGCGTACTGCAAATACCTGAGTGGAAAACAGGTAGCCTGACCCTCCACCACTGGGAGCCTGGGGTGATCACATTCGCCAGCACACAGCGCCTCCACCTCAGAGAGATCCTAACGCAGTAGGATAACCTCTCACAGGAACTCACCAGTAACAGATAAGAATATGCACGCACAGTATAGCTAACTTATATTTACTGGCATATAATGGATAACATTGATAATAACAAGGCCGTAAAAGGCCGCTGTGATGGTGAAGGGGTTAACCAGGTTCACTAATAAAGGTTCAGCCCAATTGGTTACCCCTGCTCTGTGTGTTGAGGTATTGGTTAAGCAAAACCGTCTGTAAGCTCAAGGAAAGGAAGCTGTATAATAAATAAAGGGCCTCATGCAGTAAGCGCCGAAAAATTGCTCTCGACAAGTGTTCCTTATCGGCATGATGTTGCCGATTTTCCCTCGCCGTATGCAATAAGTGCCGAATCCCTTCCGAATCAAGCCGAAAACATTTGTTCCCACTATGGCGATGATTTGCCGATCACACACAGGTGTATCGGCGTGCATGGCGAGGTGGTGTTAGGTTCGCCAATGAAACTTCTTGCTGAATCTGCCAAAGCACGCATGTTTTTGATTGAGCGGCCCATTTAAAGGCAGCGTGTATTTTTATTCATTCTCTGTGTTGTTGGGAGAGAGTGAGAGACACACAGAGTTGCTGTGTATTGTGATAGGTTTGCCCTGTGTTGTTTTGTTAACATCTTTGTGTTGTTTTCAGTTTGTAAGTGTTCAGTGCGATTGTGTTTAAATTTCTTTTCTGTTCTTTGTGAGTGCTATAGGTATGGCCAAAAGGCGTGGGAGGAGTGATGCTGGTGTGAGTGGTACTGGTAGTCATGTGAGTACGTGTCTGAGTGAACCTAGGATTCAGGGGAGTGCTGTTGCTGCGAGTGCGAGTGGTGTTGCCGGGAGTGTGAGTGGTGTTGCTGTGAGTGCGAGTGCTGGTGGTGGCTCTGTTGCTGGTGCTGCTGGGGTGTCTGTTGCTGGTGCTGCTTGGGTGTCTGTTGCTGGTGCTGCTGGGGTGTCTGTTGCTGGTGCTGCTGGGGTGTCTGGTGGTGGGGTGGTTGGTGGTGGGCCGCTTTTGGAGTCTCTTCCATTGGATGAAGGAGAGTCCAGTCAGCAGCAGCCATGCTCTGTGGCTGCATGTGGTCGGAAGAACCATGTGGAGTGGCCACGTAATCCTCGTTTCAATGATGAGGAAAACAGAGTTCTTGTCACAGGGATTTTGGAGCACTATGACTCTCTGTATGGGCATTTAGTAGGTAAGTCAATCTTTGCATTGATTGTTCAAAGACATTTTATCCTATCTCATGTGACATGTGTTAATATCAAACTATTAATCTCTAATATCTATCAATTAAAGTTCATTGTTACACACATAATCCTTCATGCTTTATAACGACCATAACAATCAGTCAAAAAAGTTAAGGGTAGGGGGTGGGGGTGGTGAAGGGCAGGGGTAGGGGGGTGAAGGGCAGGGGTAGTGGGGGTGAAGGGCAGGCTAGGAGGGGGGTGAAGGTCAGGGGTATGGGGGGTGTGAAGGGCAGGGTTAGGGAGGGGTGAAGGGCACGGGTAGGGGGGGTGAAGGGAAGGGGTAGGGGGGTGAAGGGCAGGGGTAGGGGGGATGAAGGGCAGGGTTAAGGAGTGGGAAGGGCAAGGGGTGTGGGGCGAAGGGCAGGAGGTGGGGGGCGAAGGGCAGGGGTAGGGGGTGGGGAGCAGGGGTAGGGGGCGAAGGGCAGGGGGTTAATTGCAGGTGAAGGGCAGGAGTAGGGGGTGAGGGGTGAAGGGCAGGGGTAGGTGGTTAAGGGTAGGGGGTGGGGGTGGTGAAGGGCAGGGGTAGGGGGGTGAAGGGCAGGGGTAGGGGGGGGTGAAGGGCAGGGGTATGAGGGGGGTGAAGGGCAGGGGTATGGGGGGATGAAGGGCAGGGGTAGGGGGGGTGAAGGGCAGGGGTAGGGGGGTTGAAGGGCAGGGGTAGGGGGGTGAAGGGCAGGGTTAGGGGGGGTGAAGGGCAGGGGTAGAGGGGTGAAAGTGGGGCAGAAATTGTTGGCAGGAGTAAAATGTCCCTCTCCACACACACACATGACGGGAGTGAGAGGTGGTGGAGAGTGGGACTGGCGCAGATCCGAGGAGGCTGCTTGGCCTCCCAGCGGCCGGCGAGGTAGCGCCGGGGAGGTAAGGGAGCGTTGGCGACTGGGTTAGGAGGGCCGTGCCGCGCTTCCCCTCCGTCCGGGAGCCGGTTGAGAGCGAGGGGGGAGGAGCCTGAAGTTGGCGACTGTGGCAGGAGGGCCGCGCCGCGCTTCCCCTCCGTCCAGGAGCCGGTGCAGGGCGGCGCACGTGATGGGGTGGGGGCAGAGGAGGTGAGAGAGAGAGAGAGAGAGAGTGTGTGTGTGTGTGTGTGTGTGTGTGTGTGTCCTTTGGCCTGTCACTCCGCCCAAGGCCAATGAGAGGTGTGCGGGGCGGGCGGGCCAAGGGAGCAATTTCATTGGCCTGAGGCGGATTGGCCTGAGGCGGAGTGATGAGCCAAAGGTCCAATGCGATTGCCCCTAGACACAGGGAACACACATACAGACAGGCAAACACACATACGACGGTTTGAGAAATTTATAGATAGATCTATATCTTTCTCTCAATGTATATCGATATATATATCTATATATATATATAGTTGTCAATATATATATATATATATATATATATATATATATATATATAATATCTATGTGTGTTTGGAAACATGTATTGGCACAGCTATCGTGGCTTACATCATTAGGAGTCAACATACACCACTTGACCTGCATGAAGGGATTATGTGTAATGATCTTCCAAATAACACACACTGCAACCTTCTACTTTACAAAGCATTCAACATCTTTCCCTTAGTTTAAAGCTGAATGTATGTTCGAATATTTTTACAAACAATGGCTTAACATGCATAAGCACAAAGCACACCCGCAGTCATCCTTTGTCACAGTAATGTTTAACATCACTGTGTTCTTCGTTATACTGTGTCTGTGCACACAAAAGCAGAATTCACAATTTCATGTATGTGTCGATCCATATATACATATAATATATATATATATATATATATATATATATATATATATATATATAAAAAATATATATATATGTATATATATATCAAAACAAAACAAAAATATTAAGGAGCGCCTACTATAACAACCTGCCTAACTGTGAGTAGGTCAGCTACTGTGTTGAAACAACCTATGGGGTGGCCAGGGGGGGTAGTACATGTAAAATAGATCCTGTGTTGCTAAGATAACACATATATTGTACAAAATACTTTAATAAAAAATGCTATAAAAAATGAAAAAAATATACAGCACCGACATTATTTATTGCACTAAATCACGACGGCACGCCGAGATCTACCCCAGCTGCCGCCAGTAACAACCGCGCGCCGCCGCGTTTCCCCCACGCACCCCCCCTCCACTTCGCGCGCAATTTACCTCCCTTCCCGACCCCGTACCCGGCTCCTGCTCTGCCCCTCTGCTTCCCCGCACCCCCGCTTACCTTCATTTGATCTCCAGGGGTGTCGGGGAAGCCTGGGGAAGCCGGGGAAGATGGGGAAGCCGGGCGCGCATGTTACTGTGACGTCACAGTGCGCCGCCACGCGCCGCGGCTACCCGCTTCCCAGCCGCATGGAGCCGGCGGCTTTTGCTTCAATAAGCAATGTCGCTACTGTATATATAAAAAATTGATAAAAAATATATTAAAAAACCTTTGGATAATACCAAAACCTTAAAAAACATAGAGTCCCGTTCCAATAAAGTGCATCCAGGTAACGGCAGCCCGTTTGAAAGGGATCACAACTCCCTTGTAGATACCTATGAAAGAAAAAGAGAAAAAAACAGGCGCACACCTAGTGCATTAAAGTAAAACAATCAGTTTATGGAACATTAAAAAACAGACAAATGCCCACTCACAAGTCAAACGGTAATATAGAGCAGTTATGAGATTGGCCCTCATACTGCACCGACACACTTTATTCGAGCAAATACCCAGTATGTACCTGGCAGATACCTGGAATGCGCCACTCCTGACCTCTGACAAGCCCCGTTGCATTTGCCTTCCCAGCCTGGGTTTATGCCTGGCTGATGGGCGGCTGATCTGTTAAATGATAATGATTAGGATTTAATAGGCTGCAATGCTTCGCGTGTCTACCAGATGGCATAAATTCATGAATTGTAATGCAGTTTATATATATATACTGTGCAGTATTGCAGCCAGAGGGAATAAAATGCTTCAATCCCTGCTTGGAAAATAACTCAATGCACTCGGGCAGAAAACAGTCACAAACCTCAATACACCCGGGTATACCCGAATTCGTGGGACTAGCCAAGCTCGAATAAAGTGTGTCGCCAGTGTATGCCAGTAGTAGCGTCCGGATCAGCAATGGAGTCCTGTCCTACACACACGTGGTGCAGTCTCCTTCACCGGAAGTGACGTCCTCCCGGTCGTGTGCCCCGCAAAAGGAAATCCCTCCAGGAACCAAAGCCTTCGCCTGCTTACTTCTGGCTGCTGCACCACCAGGAATAGTAGAGATATGCCCGCTCTTCTTGTCTGGCTCGCCGCTCACAAACTGCATTCGTAATACTCCGTGATACACTGTATTCAGTGGGAAAGTGCCTCCTCCGTCTTAGCCACGCCCTACGCATTTCGTTTCGTTTCCCCTGATGAAGTCATCTTTGATGACGAAACGCGTAGGGCGTGGCTAAGACGGATATACATTATATATCGATATACATTGAGAGAAAGATATAGATCTATCTATAAATATATATATATCTGCCAGTGTTGTCTGGAAACAGGCCTTGTGTTAATGAAATACAAATGTTAGGACACTTGCTACAATTATTGTATCAGTATGAGTGAGCCCCTAATTCAGTCAGCTGTATTGAACTTTGAATATGATTACAACAAGGCCTGCTTACACTCATCAATGCCTTTAGTTTTGCACTCTATATATAATATATATATATATATATATATGTAGCGGTCATGTAAAATGCCTACAGTCATCTCTCCTGCTGGCAGCAAGGCCTGGTAAGTGTGGGCATGCCAGCAGTAACCATGGAGGTTTTCCCTCACACCCTGGTGGGGTGCCCTGTGTATGGATGGGACTGGTCACATGCTCTGACTCCATGGTTAGTGATGTCAGAGGTGTGTCAGCCTCAGAAGTTACATAAGGCACAGCACTGTGTCTAAAAGTTAGTTGCTGGAAAGTACTAGTTCAAGGCTAGTTGCTGGAAAGTACTAGTTCAAAGCTAGTTGCTGGAAAGTTCTTGCAAGGTTCAGGAAGGAGTTCAAGTTCTGCAGAGTGTTAGTTATGTTATAGTAACTCCATGGGAAACTGTGTCCAGGGATCTGGCACAGGGCAGTGATTCCTGCGGGAATAGTGAATCCCTCATCTAGGTGACATACCTATCAAAGGGGAGCACGGGCGAGATGATCGGCTAAATACACCCCATTGTGGAGGGCAGCTATGCCCACCGTGACAATAAAGATGGAGCTGATCAGAGAAACCCCTGTGTGTGAGAGTCCAATGATTACACAGGAGGTTGCACCACCGAGGAGTTCCTCGTCAGGATCATCCCCATGCGGACGCAGGGACCCTAGTGAGGTGGAGGCGCTGCACTGGAACTAGGCGAGACTCAGCACACTACCTCAGCTGCCTGTCTGGACGGGTCCTCCCCACACACCATCATGCGGGAGACTCAGGAGTCCTGTAGCCAACAGGTGCACCACCCGACACTACCACACTGTAATGGGGGCCGGTTAGACCACAGGGGCCAATGTGAGATTGGGTGGGTCAGGCCGGGCCAGAAATACCGTTACATATATATATAATCAGGATCAAATTACAGGCCTTAATGGCTGCAAAGAGGCCTTGTTTGCTGTTAAATAAAACTTCTACACAGCTGACTCTATTAGGCCCTCAAGCATACTGACCCAGTAATGTTATAAACTTTAATAAACTTTGAATATAATTTCAACAAGGCCTGTTTGCACACATCAAGATCAAGGCCTTGAATTTAGCAGTATATATATATATATATATATATATATATATATATATATATATTATAATATATATATATATATATATACAGTGTTCGACAAATCACCCAAAAATCTACTCGCCACCTAGTCCTGCCCCCAACCCCGCCCCTAGTCCCGCCCCCAACCCTGCCCCTAGTCCCGCCCCCAACCCCGCTTTAAAATAAAATATATAATTAAAATACATTTAATAAATTCCTAGTCAGAACAACATTCGTTTTTGACAAATGTATTTAGTGTGTGTGTGTGTGTGTGTGTGTGTGTAAGTGTCGGATCTAGAAATAAAAGCCAGGTGTGAATGACTAGTTTCCTGAACCCCTTAACCAGTGTCTGGACGTCCCCGCTTCACAATATCTAAAGCAGCAATCCCGCCTGGGATCTTACCTGATCTGCAGTCCCTCAATGTCCAGGTACCTCATTCCCGCAATGTTATAAGTTGGAGGGGATGTGTTCCCTTACCTGTCTTCTGGGTTAGGGGCGATCCTTGAGTCAGATCTGGAAGAAAGCAGTATACTGTAGGTTATTTTGGTGTAGTATAGGACAGTTAAGATATATAGGGTAAATAAGATATCCAGATACAGAGAGGGGGAGAGAGAGTAAGAGAGAGGAAGAGAGAGAGGGGGAGAGAGAGAGAGAGAGGAAGAGAGGAAGAGAGAGAGAGGAAGAGAGGAAGAGAGAGAGAGGAAGAGAGAGAGAGGAAGAGAGAGGAAGAGAGGGAGAGAGAGGAAGAGAGGGAGAGAGAGAGAGGGAGGGAGAGGGAGAGAGAGGAAGAGAGGGAGAGAGAGAGAGGAAGAGAGAGGAAGAGAGAGAGAGGGAGAGGGAGGGAGGGAGAGGGAGGGAGAGGGAGAGAGAGAGGAAGAGAGAGGAAGAGAGAGGAAGAGAGAGAGAGGAGAGAGAGGAGAGAGAGGAGAGAGAGGAGAGAGAGGAGAGAGAGGAGAGAGAGGAGAGAGAGGAGAGAGACAAAGAGAAAAAAGAGACAGAGGAGGGAGAGAGAAAAAGAGACAGAGGAGGGAAAGAGAAAAAGAGAGAGGAGGGAGAGAGAAAAAGAGACAGGAGAGAGAAGGAGACAGAGGGGGAGAGAAAGAGAGGGGAGAGAAAGAGAGAGGGGAGAAAGAGACCAGAGAGAGGGGAGACGGGGGAGACCAGAGAGAGGGGAGACCAGAGAGGGGGGAGACCAGAGAGAGGGGAGACCAGAGAGGGGGGAGACCAGAGAGGGGGGAGACCAGAGAGAGGGGAGACCAGAGAGAGGGGAGACGGGGGAGACCAGAGAGAGGGGAGACCGGGGAGACCAGAGAGAGGGGAGA